>NW_022436956.1:5006644-5047642 GCF_009761245.1 Sapajus apella
TTTTCTGAGACGGAGTCTCACATTGTCGCCCAGGCTGTAGTGCAGTGGCGCAATCTCTGCTCACTGCAATCTCTGTCTTCTGTGTTCAAGCAATTCTCCTGCCTCATGAGTAGCTGGGACTACGGGCACGCGCCACCACACCCAGCTAATTTTTTTGTATGTTTAGTAGATACAGGGTTTCATCATGTTGGCCAGGATGGTTTCGATCTTCTGACCTCGTGATCTGCCTGCCTCGTCCTCCCAAAGTGCTGGGATTACAGGCATGAGCCACCACGCCCAGTCAAAACTCAAATATAGTACAGAAGATCCTTGTAGTGATCTTCTGTAGTTCAAAGGGACAGGGATACCAGGAGTGTCTATGGCAGATCTAGAATTAGAAACTTTAATAGAAGTTGAGTCATTATGGTATGAGGTATACTTTACTGGGAAAATTTCAGGTAGTAAGTTTCAGAGAATATTCAAATTAATAGATCTTTTTAAAAGTTCATTGTAATTTTAAAAATACATTTACAGGTTGAAAAGTATGTATTTTTCTGGGGTATTCAGATAATCAGAATAGGCTGTCATGTTTGCAATCACTTTTTTCTCTTTAGGTTGTTAGACAGCAAATAACTATAAGCTAAGGATTCAGTTTTTAATATTCTGGCCCATTGGTAATTTTTTCATTTTTAAAAAGATTATTTTGTTATAGAATTTGCTTTATTTCCTCTCGGTTTGAAAATTTATAAAAGGCCGGGCGCGGTGGCTCAAGCCTGTAATCCCAGCACTTTGGGAGGCCGAGGCGGGTGGATCACGAGGTCAAGAGATCGAGACCATCCTGGTCAACATGGTGAAACCCCGTCTCTACTAAAAATACAAAAAATTAGCTGGGCATGGTGGCGCGTGCCTGTAATCCCAGCTACTCAGGAGGCTGAGGCAGGAGAATTGCCTGAACCCAGGAGGCGGAGGTTGCGGTGAGCCGAGATCGCACCATTGCACTCCAGCCTGGGTAACAAGAGCGAAACTCCGTCTCAAAAAAAAAAAAAAAAAGAAAAAGAAAATTTATAAAAGAATTTACTGTAATGAGTCATAACATTTGTCCACACCAGTCTTTTTAGTTGTGTAGTTTGTCACTTTTGGGATAGTTGATTTACTGGTTTGAACAGATTTAATATTTTTATTCTAATACGAACAATTGTTCCTTTATAGAAACAATTATTCTTAACACTATTATCAATTCACTAGAAAGAATAATTGTAGGTGGGCTGGGTCAGTGGCTGGAGCATTACCCCTGCTATGGACCAGCTGCCAGCAGTGCGGAGAGCAAGGTAGACAGCATGGGTTGGTCTCAGGATTTGTTCTGTGCCTTGTAGAGATCACTGTCAAAAGAAGGAGCATGTGGGCACGAATTGGTTTGGGAACAAATACTACTCCATTCCAGAGTACAAGAACTGGAGAGGTTGAGGACAAACTATTCAAGAGAAAGAATTGTACAAGCAGCAAATAAAAAAGTAGACTGTGAAGTAGGGGATATTCCAACAGAATGGGAAGCTTGGAGCAGAAGAACAAGAAAGAGACTGAGTGCGATGGTTTAAGCCTGTAATCCCAGCACTTTGGGAGGCTGAGGCAGGCTGACCACCTCAGTTCAGGAGTTCGAGACCAGCCTGGCCAACATGGTAAAAGCCCATCTCTACTAAAAATACAAAAACTAGCTGGGCGTGGTGGCCTGTGCCTGTGATCCCAGCTACTCAGGAGGCTGAGGCAGGAGAATCACTTGAACCCGGGAGGTAAAGGTTGTAGTGAGCTGAGATCGGGCCACTGCACTCCAGCCTAGCCAACAAGAGCGAAACTCAGTCTCAAAAAAGAACGAGAAAGACTGCACCTACTGTGGAAGAAATACTAAAGAATGAAAAATACAGAGAAGAAATTAAAAAGCAAGGATTTTTATGAAAACCAAAAACTCCTTAGTAAAGAGACCATTGAGGAACTCTTGGCTGCACCAGTTCAAACTCAAAGGACATGGCTTTGCTCCATACTTTGGAAAGGAAGAACCCTCGTTGGCTCCCACCAGCACTGGTAAAACCATTCAGCCAGAATCCCAGATGTCACAAGATAGAGCCACAATCAGTGAATGCATTATGGTCAGATCATTTTGTGTATATGGATGTGACTATTATGACAAAAGTAGTCAAAAGTTAAAGTAAAGTATAATTTAGAGAGACTGGTAAGTTAGAGAGATTGGCCCCCAGGTCCTGTTTTTACAGTAATTTTTGTACAAAGCAGTGGACTCTTAAGAACCAAGTAATCTGTGCTCCATCCCTAGCTCAGACATTAAGGTATTGACTTTGTTTACCTTTCTGGGCTTTAGCACTATAGGCCACCAGTAAATGTTTTTTAAGCTAAACTTCATTTCCTGAGCCATAAAATAATCTATTCACCCGTTAAGCTCTAAAATTCAAATTTGTTTATTCTATTTGAGTGTTTTTCCGAATCTGAGGGGGTAAAATATTGCCTCTTTTTCAATCTATTCATTCATCCTTTGTCTTTTTTAGTCTCTAGCATAACACTCAAGCCATTCGTATTAATAATTATAGTATAAGATAATGAAAACTACCTGTCCCAGAGTCATACTCCATACTCTGGCATGTGGTTCCTCTAGAGACAATATAATGTTGACTATATTAGAGCAAAAATTTCCCATAGCTCTCTGTATCTCCAAAAGACTGGTAATTTATAGAGCTGCTATATCTCTGAAGCCTTGTTCTTATTATTTGATTATTAGTATTTGACATAGGGCCTCACTTTTTCACCTAGACTGGAGTGCAGTGGCTCAATCTGGGCTCACTGAAGCCTCGACCTCCCAGGCTGAAGTGATTCTCCTGCCTCATCCCTACAAGTAGCTGGGACTACAGGCACACGCTACCACACCTGGCTAATTTTTTTTTTTTTTTTTTTTTTTTTTTTTGTAGAGATGGGTTTTCACCATGTTGCCCAGGCTGGTCTTAAGCTCCTGAGCTCAGGCAGTCCACCCACCTTAGCCTTCCAAAGTGCTGGCATTATAAGCGTAAGCCACTGTACCCAAGGTAAAGCCCTGTTCTTGACTAGCTTCATTCAGGGTCCTCAAAGGAGATCTTAGCAGAGGTTTTGTGATTTCTGTTGCTTGATTAGTTGTGAAGTAAAAGAAGAGCTTCAGGAATTGGACTTCTATAGCTTAATTGCCACATACTTTTGTAAAGTACCATGAATAGTTGTGGCAATTAGAAATTACCAAAGTGTTTGTGATTATTAGTTACTTGAATGGGTTTCTGCCACACGCACCCAGCTAATTTTTGTTTGTTTCTTTGTTTTCTTTTTTTTTTTAGTAGAGTTGGGGTTTCATAATGTTGGTCGTGTGGGTCTTAAACTTCTAATCTCAGGTGATCTGCCTGCCTTGGCCTCCCAAAGTGCTGGGATTACAGGCATGAGCCACTGCACCCATCTGTTTACCTTTTTAATATCAAGAAAAAAAATCAAAATTCATTCTCATTGTCAAATAAAGCTTAAGTTTTAAAAATGAGATTGAACATATAATTAATTGTGTTTATATGAAAATGAAAATCTTCTGATATGAATTTAAATTGATTAATTCTTACATACTTTGTAAGATTCTTTTGCAGTGATCATGCCAAAATAAAGTCTATAGTACTCTTTGCTTTTGTTCCCTGAAGTTCTTTTGAGTCTTGTAAAAATATGGCCTTGCTGATGAAAAATTTTGGAAATAGGTAATGGTGCTGGTTGCACAACAGTGTAATTGTACTTAATGTCACTTATACACTTTAAAATGGTTAGAATGGGCCAGCCATGGTGGCTCATGCCTGTAATCCCAGCACTTCTGGAGGCTGAGGCGGGTGGATCACTTGAGGTCAGGAGTTCGAGACCAGCCTGGCCAACATGGCGAAACCCCCTCTACTAAAAATACAAAAAAATTAGCCGGGCTACACAAACCTGTAGTCCCATCCACTTGGGAGGCTAAGGCAGGAGAATTGCTTGAACCTAGGAGGTGGAGGTTGCAGTGAGCCAAGGTTGTGCCACTGCACTACAGCCTGGGTGACAGAGTGAGACTGCATCTCAAAAAAACAAAAAATGGTTAGAATGGCAAATTTTATTTTATATATATTTTTTACTACAATTAAAACAAATTTGGAGCTAGTCACGCTGGTGGGCACCTGTAGTCCCAGCTACTTAGGAGACTGAGATGGGATGATTGCTTGAGCTCAGGAATGGAGACCAGGCTGGAGTGCATTGGCACAATCTCAGCTCATTGCAACCTCTGCCTCCCGGGTTCAAGTGATTCTTCTGCCTCAGCCTCCTGAGTAGCTGGGACTACAGGCGTGCACCACCACGCCTGGGTAATTTTGTATTTTTAGTAGAGACAGGATTTCTCAGTGTTGTTCAGGCTGGTCTTGAACTCCCAACCTCAGGGGTGATCTGCCTGCCTCAGCCTCCAGAAGTGCTGGAATTACAGGCGTGCACAACCACACCCGGCCTCTTTCCTGGCTTCTGAAGGCAGGCACTTTAGATGATTAATTTGAGACCTTATTTTCTAATTATAATCATTTAATGGAATGAATTTCCCTATAAGCACTGTTTTAGCTGCATTCCATAAATTTAGATGTATTTCATTTTTGTTCACTTTAAGATTTTATAGCTTCCCTTGAGTCTTGCCCTTTGATTTATGGGTTGTTTGTTAGAAGTGTGCTGTGCTAATAAGAGAACTTCCCCAATCTGGTAAAGAGCAATTACAAAAAACCTAGAAGTAATAAGACTGGATGCTAAAAACGCAAGACTGTCCCTTCGCTCAGGTCCTATTCTCACCAATCCTATTAGACATTATACTGGAAGTTCTCACTAGTGCAAAAAGGCAAGAAAAATAATAGACATAGAGATTTGAAGGGAAAAAACAAAACTGTTCCTGTTGAGATACCTGATTACTTATACCCAAGTAATCTTTAAAAAATACAAACAGGAGGTGGGTGAGGAGAAGAGAGTCATGTTTTTCATTGAAAGCATAAAACTATGTGTTTGTGTTTCTTTGATAAAAGTTAAAATTTACAAAGCTATAATTAACTTTAAAAAGTGGTCCGGGCGTTTCAGTCTAGATAAGATGAAGTAACCATATTTAATAGTCAAAAAAAACCTAGAGAGAATATGTGGAGTAGCTTTTGAGAACTGTGAAAAATAAATGCTAGTAGGTAGATTAGAAAGGAGGCCAGAATTCAAAATACCAATGATCTAGCTGAAGTAACTGTGTAACATCAGATAAAGTAGAATTCCAAGCAAATAAAATTAGTAGGGATGAAAGAGAACATTACATAATGATGAAAGAATGAATTCACCAAGAAGACATAAGAATCATAAATGTGTATGCACCCCTAAACAGGATTTCAAAATACGTGAAGCAAAAATTGACAGACCTGAAGAGAAAAATAGACAAATACACAATTATAGTTGGAAACTTCAAAATTCCTCACAGTAAAAGAACTAGTAGATAAACTAATATAGATGACTTGAGCAACATTATTTGCCAACTCAAGTCCAGTATGTTCTCTGACAGTAATGGAACTAAACTACTTATCTAGTTTAAACTAGAAATCAATAATAGAAAAATGTCCAAATACTTGAAAATTATAATGCATAGGCAAAACAGGAAGTTTCAAGTAAAATTAGAAAATATTTTGAACTGATCAAAAATGAAAATACAGCATATCAAAACATAAGGACTGCAGCTAAAGCAGTGCTCATGTATGTATTTATATCTTTAAATGCTTATTTTAGAAAAAAAGTCCTCAAATCAGTGATCTTAATTTCTTTTTTTTTTTTTTTTTTTTTTTTAAGATGGGTTTCACCATGTTGGTCAGGCTGGTCTTGAACTCCTGACCTCAGGTGATCCACCCGCCTTGGCCTCCAAAGTGCTTGGATTACAGGCGTGAGCCACCACGCCCGGCCAAGTGATCTTAATTTCTACCTTAAGAAGCTAGAAAAAGAAGAGCTAAATAAAAGTGAGGCAAATAGGGGAAGAAAAGGAATAATAAAAAGAAGTATAAATATAAAAATAATAAATGAAGTCAGTGAAATTAAAATTAGTCTGTTTGAACTAAGAATTGAGTTATCATTCAACTCAGCAATCCCATTAACTGGTTATATGCCCATAGGAAAATAAATCATTCTGCCAGAAAGACACATGCAGCTGTGTGTTCATCACAGCACAATTCACAAGAGCAAAGACATAGAAGCAACTCAAATACCTATTAACAGTGGACTGCATAAAGAAAATATGGTACATATACACCATGGAATACTGCACAGCCATTAAAAAGAATGAAATCACATTTTTGCAGCATCATGTATGCAGCTCAAGGCAATTATCCTAAGCAAACTAACACAGAAACAAAACCAAATACCATATGTTCCCACTTATAAATGGAAGATAAACAATGGGCACACATGGATATAAAGATGGAAACATAGACGCTAGGGAATATATGAGGAGGCAGAGAAGGAGGGAAGCAAGGGTTGAAAAACTACCTATTGTGTTCTATGCTCACTTTCTGGGTAATAGGTTCAGTTGTATTCCAAACCCCAGCATCATCCAATACACCCTTGAAACAAACCTGCACATGTACCCCTGGAATCTAAAATAAAAGTTGAAAAAGAAAAATAGGGTCTTTGAAAGATGAATACAATTGATAAACCTCTAGCAAAATTGACAAAGGAAAAAAGAAGCCACAATTACTGATATCAGGAATAAAAGAGGCATTAATAGTATAACTACAGACTCCACAGACATTAAAAGAATGAGAATACTATGAACAACTCTCTCTATATATATTTGATAACTTAGAAGAAGTGGATTAATTCCACAAAACCCACAAAATACCAAAACTCATCCAAGATGAAATAGATAGGTATCTAGCAAAGAAATAGAATCCATAGTTAAAAGCCTTCTAAAAAAAGTGGGATTGTGCCACTGCACTCCAGCCTGAGCAATAGAGTGAGACTGCCTCAAAGAGATAAAAACCACAGTGAGATAACGTCTCACATCAGTCAGAATAGCTATTGTTAAAAAGTCAGTTAAAAAAACATGCTGGGAAGGTTGCAGAAAAAACGGAACAAATATGTACTGCTGGTGGGAATGTAAATTAGTTCAGCTACTGTGGAATGTAGTTTGATGACTTCTGAAAGAACTTAGAACTACTGTTCAACCCAACAATTCCATTATTGGGTATATACCCAAAGGAATGTAAATCATTCTACCATAAAGACTTATGTATCTGTATGTTCTTCACAGCACTATTCACAGTTGCAAAGACATGGCATCAACCTAAATACCTGTTGATAGTAGACCGGATTAAGAAAATGTGGTACATATACACAATGGGTTACTATGCAACCATAAAAAAGGAATAAGGTAATGTCCTTTGCAGCAACATGTAAGGAACTGGAGGCCATTATTCTAGGTAAACTAATGCAGGAACAGAAAACCAAATACCACTTCTCACTTATACATGGAAGCTAAACATTGAGTATATGTGCTCAAAGAAGGGAACAGTAGACATCAGGGCCTACTTAAGGATGGAGAGCAGGAGGAGGGTGAAGAAAACTACCTGTTGGCTACTATGCTGCCTTTTACCTGGGTGACAATCTGTCCCAATTTGTCACAACAAATCCCATGACATGCAATTTGTGTCTATAACAAACCTGCACACGTCTTCCTGAAACTAAAAGTTTAAAAAAAAAAACCCTATAGATTAATATCCCTCTGAAACATAGATGAAGATGTCCTGAACAAAGTTCCAGCAAAAAAAAAAAAAAAAAAAAAAAAAGTACAAAAAGTCTGCTAGAACTAATAAATACCTTTCTGTTACTAATTTTTTGTGTAATTCCATTAGGGTCAGAGAACATACTTAGAAAGACTGATTATTCTTCTGTTATTGCGTGGAATGTTCTATAAATATCAGTTAGATCCAGTTGGTTGATGGTGTTTATATCTTTGCTGATTTTCTGTCTACTAGTTTTGTGATGGGGGAGACAGGAGTGTTAAAGTCTCTTAAGATTAAGGCCTTACATATTTTTTCTTCCATTTCTGTGAGTTTTTACTTCATGTATTTTGAAGCTCTCTTTTTTTTTTCTTCAATCCTACCACAAAATGAAGCTGTCTTTTAAGGTATATACACAAAATTACTTCACTTGATAAATTAATTCAGTACAGCTTTCTCTTGATTAGTGTTTGAATGGTATGTATGCTTTTCCAGCATTTTCCGTATAACACACCTAAGATATGTTTGAAGTTAGTACATTGAGATCATGGTTTTTCTCTTTTTTTCTCCTCATGCTGTCTCTGTGTTTTCATTGTTGTGATTAAACCATTTGCATTTATTATACTTGCAAGTACACTTCAGAGGTAGAGGCTCCCTTTTTTACCCATCCCCTGCTAATGAAACGAAGGCTCTACTTTTGGCTTGACACCCTGATAATACTGGGGCCAAAATTGCCCTTGTGAAGTAAGACTCTAGGAGAGTCAAGCCTAGAAGTCCTCAGGCTGTTGTCCCCCTTCTACCAAGTACTCAGCTCCTAGAGCAGAGATTTCATTCTGAGAGAACCTTGCAATTATTTCCATCCCCAGCTTTAGAGACTTGGCTCAGAGATTTTTTATGGCAGGGAGAAGTAGACCAATAGTTTTTAATCTCTTCTGAATGCAGCTTAATTGGCAAGATAGGGTGTAGAATTTCAAAGCTAAGGGCACTCTGAAAAACAGTGGTAGTTGTTGGAGAGGACTATAGGGAAGACCAGAATAAGACAGCTAAGAAAAGCTTTACTGTAGCAAGCAGAAATACCAGACCGACCTCAAACTATTCTTCAAATGAGCCACAGTTTTTTGCTTGCTTGGTTGCTTGGTTGGTTGGTTGGTTGGTTGGTTGCTTTTGAGACAGTCTCGCTCTGTTGCCTAGGCTGGAGTGCAATGGTATGATGTTGGCTTACTGCAACCTCTGCCTCCTGGTCTTGAGCAATTCTCCTGCCTCAGCATCCCGATTAGCTGGGACCACAGGTACACACCACTATGCCCAGCTAATTTTGGTATTTTTAATAGAGACAGGGTTTTATCTTGTTGGCCAGGCTGGTCCTGAACTCTTGGTCTCAAGTGATCCACTTGCCTCAGCTTTCCAAAGTACTGTTATTACAGGTCTGAGCCACTGCGCCCAGCCTGAGGCACAATTTGATTTCAATTAATTTGTAGAATATACATCCAGGGCATTTTTTTTTTTTTTAAGTAGGGCAGTTAGTGGAGTTTAACACCTGGGTGTGATAACAGAAAGAGAGCCTAGAATATCACTGTAAATCCGGGGTGACTGTGGGCATACCCAAAAATAATACCTCTCTGTGGATGCAATGCTTAGCATTGTGGAGGCTGGGAAAGTGGGGAAATAGACTTAGCTGGAACAATTCACCTAGTCACTGAAAACTAAGCAAGAAACAGTAATAAGCACCAAGAAAAAGGGAGGTAGAGGAAAGGAACAGTAACTGGATTTGCTATACTTGTATTATAAAAAATGTTAGTGTCTAGCAAAAAATTATGAGACATGCAGAGAAAAAAGAAAGTATGATCCTTGCAACCAGAAAAAAAGCAGACCGTATAAACTGCCTGTGTGAGAGAGACCACATGTCAGATTTAACAGAAAATACTTCAAAATAGCCATCCTAAGTGTGTTCACAGAACTAGAGGAAAAGCATAATTAAAGAAGTAGAAGTGGGTATGGTGACAATTTTGCATAAAATAGAGAATATCAAGAATATAAAAATTATGAAAAAGAACCAATTAGAAATTCTGGAATTGAAAAATATAATTAACCAAAAATTCACTATCAGTGCTCTTCTTCACTGGCAGAAGATAGATTTAGTGAATTTGAACATAGATCAATAGAAATTATGCAGACTGAGGAACAGAGATAAGATAATAATGAGCAACAAAACATAGGACACCATCCCACGTACCATTAAGCACTGAAAAAGGGAGTACTGGAAGGAGAGGAGAAAGAGAAAGAAGATAACAGAAAATGAGATAGCAATAGAAAAAGCACTAAATAATGGCAGAAGACTTCCCATGCAAATGAATGATGGTTTGACTTAGAAGTTTTTAGTTTGCAATAGCGTAAAAGTGATTAATGCATTCAGTAGAAACCATGCTTAAAGTACCCCTGCAACCACTCTGTTTTTCACTTTCAGTGTGATAGTCAATAAATCATATGAGGTACTTAACGCTTTATTTAAAAATAGATTTTGCATTAGGTTATTTTGCCCAACTGTGTAAGCTAGTATCAGTGTTTTGAGCACTTTGAAGGTAAACTATAATGTTTAGGAAGCTAGGTATATTCAATGCATTTTTAACTTCAATATTTTTAACAGTGAGCTTATTGGATATAATTCCATAAGTCCATAAGTTGGAGCATCTTTATTTATTGAAAATCTTTTTTTTGAGATGGAGTCTTGCTCTGTTACCCAGGCTGGAGTATAATGATGCAGTTAAAAATCTTTTTCTAAGTAAGAAAAATGTAGCAATTTAAACATACAGTAAAAATGTTAAAAGTTTAAAAAAGAAAATCTTTAAAGTAGTAAGAAAATAACTCACTCAGAATGGAACCACTGTAAGATTAACAGCTGACTTCTTATGAGAAGCAGTGGAGGCCAGAAGGCAGTGGGAGAACATATTCAAATTGTTCAAAGGACAGGGGGAAGAAAATGTCAACCAAAAATCTCATGTCCAACAATGCTATCTTTTTTAAATGAAGGCAAAATAAAGACTCCTAGATAAAAATGAAAATTTGTTGCTAGCTGACCCACTTTACAAGGACCATTGAAGGAATTTCTTCAGGCTGAAAGCAAATGACCCTAGATGGTAATTTGAATGCACACAAAAAAAAGAGTATCAGAAAAGGTAATTATATAATTACTTTTAAAAAGTAAGCTAACATTTTTTATCTTTTCTTATTATAAGTATATTAAAAAGCAAGCTATTTTATATGTATATATACATATGTAATGCTGATCCCATAACAAAGATATGTAATAAATGTGTAATATATTTGCCAATAACGGCACCAAAAAAAGGTGGTAGTAGAAAAGCTTTATTGGGCTAAGGAAATGACTACAGATGGGAAGGTAGTAATCATG
This sequence comes from Sapajus apella, assembly GCF_009761245.1. Taxonomy (NCBI): domain Eukaryota; kingdom Metazoa; phylum Chordata; class Mammalia; order Primates; family Cebidae; genus Sapajus; species Sapajus apella. The sequence goes on from NW_022436956.1 coordinate 5,017,829, forward strand.
ACCGCATGTTTTGTTTGTTATCATGACCAGATATGATATGTGTAACAATATTACTACAAATCGGGCAGGGAATTGAGATATGTAGAAGTAATGTTTTTGTATATCACAAGAATTAAGCTAGTATAGATCTGAAGCTGGTTCTGGCATACATTCTAAAACCTTGATCAACTACTAAAAACAGAAATCAAAAAATATAGTAAAAAATCATTTTAAACATGCAAATGCCACATTAGAAAATAATGCAGAAGTAAGTACTAAAGGAATAGTAGAGGAACAAAACAGACATGGGACATAGAATGGCAGATTTGAATCTAACTATGCAAATAATATTAAATGTATTCAAATGAATGGATTGAAATCAAAAAGCAGAGATTGTCAGACTAAGTTTATAAACAGCATTGTCCAACTATATGCTAGTTAAAGGTGACATAATTGTCATTCAAAGAAAAATAGATTGAAAGTAAAAGGATGGAAATAACAACATGTAGACAGCAACCACAAGAAAACAAGAGTGGTTTTATTCGTATCCAACAAATAGACATTATAACAAAAAGTGTTACTAGAGACATTTTAGAAGGATAAAAGGGTCATTTCATTGGGATGCTGTAATAGTTATGCTACCTATGCTTAATAACAAAATACCAAAATACATGAAGCAAAAACAGAAATGAACAAACAGACAAATTTAACATTAGTAGTTGGAAACTTCAGTGTACCGCTTTTAATAATGTATAGAACAGGACGGGCACAGTGACTCACACCTGTAATCCCAGCATTTTGAGAGGCCAAAGTAGGCAGATCACTTAAGTGTTTGAGACTGGCCTGGCCATCATGGAAAAACCCTCTACTAAAAATACAAAAATTAGCCAGGCATGGTGATGCACTTCTATAATCCCAGGTACTTGAGAGGCTGAGGCAAGAGAAATCACTGGAACCCAGGAGGCAGAAGTTGCAGTGAGCCAAGATCATGCCACTGCCCTCCAGTCTGGGCAACAGAGCGGGACTCTGTCTCAAAAAAAAAAAAACATTTTTTTAAAATAATTAGGCATAGAATAATTAAAAGGTCAAAAGTAAATAGATACTGTAAACCAACTAGACCCGACTGACATCTATAGCATACTCCACCCAGCAACAGTAGAGTATACATTCTTCTCAAGTACACATGGAACATTCTCCAGTATAGACCACGTGCTAGGCTATAAAACAAACCTCAGTAGATTTATTATTTATTTTTTTTTTGAGACAGAGTTTCACCCTCGCTCTCGTTGCCCAGGCTGGAGTGCAACGGCGTGATCTCAGCTCACTTCAACTTCCACCTCCCGGCTTAAAGCAATTCTCCTGCCTTAGCTTCCTGAATTTCTGAAATTACAGGCACCTGCCACCACAGTCAGCTAATTTTGTATTCTTAGTAGAGATGGTGTTTCACTATGTTAGCCAGGCTGTCCTCAAACCCCTGACCTCAGGTGATCCACCAACCTTGGCCTCCCAAAGTGCTGGGATTATAGGCATGAGTCACCACTCCAGGCCAGTAGATTTTAATAGGTCAAAGAAAAAAAGTGCAGATTATGTTCTGAGACCATATGGAATGAAGTTAGAAATCAAAAGCAGGAAAAAATTTGAGAAACTCACAAATATGTGGCAGTTAAACAACACATTCCTAAATAACCAGCAGATCAAAAATGAAATCAGAAAATATTCTAGAGTGGGTTGGGCATGGTAGCTCGCTCCTTTAATACCAGCACGTTGGAAGGCCAAGGCAGGAGAATTGCTTGAGCCCAGAAGTCTGAGAACAGCCTGGGCAACAAAGTGAAACCCTGTCCCTATTTTTTTTAATTTATTTTAAATTTTTTTTTTAATTTTTTAAAATTTATTTTAAAAAATAAAATGTTCTATGGGAAATAAAAATGAAGATACAGTATTACAAAAACTCATGGGATATAGTTATAGCAGTGCTTAGAGGTAAAGTTATAGCTGTAAATGCTTATATTAAGGAAGAAGATCTCAAATGAATGACTTCACCCCTCCACCTTAAGACACTAAAAAAAGAGTAAACCAAACCTAAAGGGGACATAAGGAAATAATAAAGATTATAAAGGAATACTATGAAAACTTTTATGGTAATACAATTGTCATATGTCAAATGTCAGAAGCAGTAGACAATCTGAATAGATCTATATCAAGTAATAAGATTGGTAATTTAAAAACTCCCCTCAAAGAAAAGCCCAGCCCCAGATAGCTTTACAGTGAATTCTACCAAACATTTAAAGAACTAATACCAATTCTTTACAAACTCTTCCAAAAAGCAGGAAAGGAGGAAACTGTTGTTCCCATCTCATTTTATGTGGCTGGTATTTACCCTGATAATAAAAGACAAGGGAGTCACAAGAAAACTACAAACAAATATCTTATGAATATAGATATAAAAGTCCTCAACAAAATACTAGCAAACTGTATCTCACAACATATTTAAAAAAAAAAAAAAACAAAAAAAAAAACGAATTATGTCTCATGACCAACTGGGATTTTTTTCAGGTTTGCAAGGCTAGTTCAATTAATTAATGCAATATATAAATAGAATAGTTTTTAAATTACATGATTATATCAATAGATGCAAAAAAAGCATTTGACTCGTTGAATACCCTTTAGTGATAACACTGTAGCAAACTAGAAACAGAGAAGACTTTTCTTAACCTGTTCATAGTTAACATCATAATCAGTGGTAAAAGATTGGGAATTTCCCCCTTTAAGACCAGGAACAAGACAAAGATATCTGCTCTTGGCATTTCTGTTTAACGTTGCACTGGAGACTCTAGGTAAGGAAGTTAGGCAAGGTAAATAAAAGGCATCTAGTTTAGAAAGAAAGAGATAAGACTGTTTTCAGATGTCATAGTCTTATACATGTTGAGCATCCCAAACCAGAAATGTAAAATTTTAAATGCTCCAAAATGCAAATTGTTTTGAGCACCAACGTGACACTCAAAGTAAATGCTCGTTAGATTTCAGGTTTTTGGATTAGGAATGCTCATCTGATAACGTGTAATGCAAATATTCTAAAATTCAAAATATTTTTAGTCCCAAACATTTTTTTTTCTTGAGACAATCTCGCTCTGTCGCTCAGTTTGGAGTACAGTGGCATGCTGTTGGCGCACTGAAACCTCCACCTTCTGGCTTCAAATGATTCTCACGCCTCAGCCTCCCGAGTAGCTGGGATTACAGGCATGTACCACCATGCCAAACTAATTTTTTTTTGTATTTTTTGTAGATTAGTTGGTGGGAGCGGGGGCGGGGGAATCTCTCCCTGTTGGCCAGACTGATCTCAAACTCCTGGCCTCAAGTGATCCACCTGCCTCAGCCTGCCAAAGTGCTGGGATTACAAGCATGAGCCACCATGCCTAGCCTCCAAGCATTTTAGATAAGAGATACTCAACCTGTGTATAGAAAATCCTAAGGAATTCATTTAAAACATATAGAACTAATAAATAAGTTGAGCAAGATTACAGAATATAAAACCAGTATAATCACTGCACTCCAGCCCGGGCAACAAGAGTGAGACCCAGTCTCAAAAAAAAAAAAAAAGAAAAGAATTTTATTCACAGTGGCATTAAAAGAATAAGTTTAACAAAGAAAAAGTTATACTCTGAAAACTTAAAACATTGCTGAAATTAAAGACAAATAAATGGGAAAATACCCCATGTTCATGGATCAGAAGATTCAATATTGTAAAGACAGCAGTATTCTCCAAACTAATCTGTAAATTCAATGTCGTTCCTATCAGAATCCTAGCTGACTTTGTAAAGATTGACAGTCTTATTCTGAGATTAATATGGCGTTGCAAGAGACCCAGAATAGCCAAAACAGTACTGAAAAAGGACAAAGTAAGAGGACTCAGCTTCTTGACTCCCAAAACTTACTGCAAAGCAGCAGTAATTAAGGCATGGTGGTACTGGCACAAGGACATGTAAATCAATAGAGTGAGTCCAGATATAAACCCATTTGTGTTCAACTGATTTTCAGCAAGGATGCCAAGATCTTTCAGTAGTGAAAGAATACTCTTTTTAACAGATGGTGCTGGGACAGCTGGATAGCTACATGCAAAAGAACGAAGTGGGACCATATACAAAAAATAACTCAAAATGGATTAAAGACCTAAAACTTTAAAACTCCTTAAAAAAACACGAGTAAATCTGCATGACTTTGTATTTGGCAAGGAATTTGTAGATATGATACCAAAAGCATAAACAGCAAAAGGAAAACACTGAACTTCATAAAAATTAAAAACTTCTGTGCTTCAAAGGACATCATCATATAAGACAACCCACAGAATGAGAGAAAATATTTGCAAACCATTTCTTCGGTAAACAACACATATCTAGAATATATAAAGAACTCTGACAACTTGGTAACAAAAAGAAAACCCAATGGGCAGAACTCCACATGGACCCCAAGGAAGATACACGCATGTCTTCAACAACTTCATGATGTTGAGCACATGAAGATGCTCAACATCATTAATTATCAAGAAAATGTAAATCAAAACTACAATGGGATACCATTTCACATCCACTAGGATGGCTAGAATCAAAGTTGGATAATGACAAGCGTTGGTGAGGATGTGGAGAAGTCAGAATCTTCATATACTCTTTTTTTTTTTTTTTTTTTTTTTGAGGTGGGGTCTCACACCCAGGCTGGAGTGCAGTGCTGTGATCTTGGCTTACCACAACCTCTGCCTCCTAGGTTCAACTATTCTCCTGCCTCAGCTTCCTGAGCAACTGGGATTACAGGCGCCTGCCACCACACCCAGCCAATTTTTTTGTATTTTAAAGGTGTAGTAGGGTCAGGATTTCACCATATTGGCCAGGCTGGTCTCGAACTCCTGACCTCAAGTAATCCACCCATGTTGACCTCCCAAAGTGCTAGGCTTACAGACATGAGCCACCTCGTCCAGCCTCCTCATACACTCTTGATGGGAATATAAAAGTGTGGCTGCTTTGGAAAACAGTCTGACAGTTTCTCAAATGATTAAATACAGAGTTACCGTATTACCCAACAATTCCCCTCATATACATTTACCCAACAAACTGAAAACATGCATCTACACAAAAACATACACTGGCTGTTTATAGCAGCATTATTCATAATAGCCAAAAACTGGATACAACTTGTGTCCATTAACCATAGATAATCAAAATGTAGAATATGGAATGGAATATTTTTTCAGCAATAAATGTAAATGAGGCACGATACGTGGTAGAACATTATGCTAAATGAAGTGAGTCCCAAAAATTCACATATGATTCTATTCATTTGAAAGTCTTGGATAGGGAAGTTTATAGACAAAATATAGATTAGTGGTTGCTTAGGGCTGGCAGGAAGTTAGAGTATATTCTCCTAGATTTGTCTATTGGGAACCTCCTCAAGTTGACGAGCTTTGACATAACCTTAGTAATCTTTGATAACTTCCTTGCTATCTGGTCAGATATTCCAGGGAGACATTTACTGCCTGAGACATGGAATCAGCCATTTCTCTAAGGACCCATGAGTTTATAGTTTTTTTGGGGTGAGAAATGGAATTTAAAAGCCATTCTGGATGCTAGTCATTACTGGAGAGTAAGTACATTATCATTTCATATTGATGATGCTTTTAATTTAGAATTGGAAGACTATAAATTCAAATTGCAACTTTTTCTTTTAACCATTTATAATAAATAGATGTAGGTATTTTATATAGCAAAATCAGATAGCAATTTTATAATATAAATTTATTCATTCACTTATTTCACTGTGTTGTATGGACCTGGAGAGCTTGTTTGAAGGTTCTAGCAGGGGAGTGCAGCTACTCGTATATCCTTGACCGAAGACCAGTCCCCCTCTATCAGGGATTGTCATCCTCTTTGACCGAGCGCGCAGCTTCGGGAAGGACACACATGGAGCGGTGAGGGAGGAAGGGGACACCCGCCTAGCCAGCCAGATCAGCCGAATCAACCCTGGCGATCAATGGGGTGACAGATGTTGCAGCCAGATCCCCCCCACATCCTATTACATTGTGTTGTATGTTATGTGAAATACTGGACCGGATCAAAAGAGAAATTAGATACCATAAAATGTTTTCACCAAGTCCTTTTGCTTTATCTGCTCTAAGCTTCTAACAATTTGCCTTTCTGCCCCTTCTTCGCCATACATTCTTTACATGTCTTCAGCACTAATAAATTCAACAGAATGAAATTTATCAGTGACTTTTTCCCTGAACTGCAAGGCAGAGTGGGCAATTTCATGTAAAAGTTTATGTGTGGATATTCTTCTCAGGAATTTTAAACTCAGTATATCCAAAATTGAAACATTTCTTTCCCTCTTCACCAGCCCCTATCAAAACCAGCTCTTCTTTCATCTTGTTTGATGAAAACAAAGTTAGAGATATAACCATCCGACTTTCCTCTTCTAGCTACTGTTCCACCCAGCCTTAATACAAAATCATACCCAGGTGGTTTTCCATCGTAAATATTTCTCAGATGCATTTTCTTTATCCTCATTGCTGCCACCAAGACAATCTTTTTCAAATGCAGATAGGATTCTTCTACTCCCATGTGGCTACCCATACTTATTGAAGGAGATTGTAGGTCTGAAGGTTAGTATAAACGTTAAGTGGTCTTGAACTAAATAATTTTCTGAGCCCCAGTTTCCTCATCCGTAAAATCAGGGTATTATCATCTACCCTCATGTAAGAACGAATCTAAAGCCCCTAGTGTTATATCTGGTACATAGTAGATAATTAGCCAGTACAGACAAGTTTATGTATAAATTTCTACCTCGATTATTCCTCTACAGGCATCTTAAATCTATATGCCCCTCTCCTTAACCTTTTCTGTCCTTGATTGGTTTTAATTAGAATATAAGCTGTAATTGAGTGATCTCAGTTTAGTTTTAGCATAGTTAAAACTTGGTTATTATCAGGCCTGGGTTTAACTACGCTCACGCCTATGATCCTGGCACTTTGGGAGGCCGAGGCCAGCGGATCACAAGGTCAAGAGATCAAAACCATCTTCGCCAACATGGTGAAACCCTGTGTCTACTAAAAATACAAAAATTAGCTGGGCATGGTGGTACATGCCTGTAGTCCCAGCTACTTGGGAGGCTGAGGCAGGAGAATCACTTGAACCTGAGAGGCGGAGGTTGCAGTGAGGATCGTGCCACTGTACTCCAACCTGGCATCAGAGTGAGGCTTTGTCTCAAAACAAACAAACAAACAAACAAAAACCCTGGTTTAGTATCTTGAAAGTTAGCCTCCAATTTTGAGATGTGGCTGCATAAATAGGCACATTCTTTTAAATATATTTTCTCATCTAACTAAAATTACTTTCAAGGTTCACAGTCTCATTACTTTCTCTAATCATGTTAGACAGCCACCTCACTTTAAATGCTAAGAGCTACTTTGTTTTAATCTCAAATCTTCTGATAATTTTTATCAGCTAATCTATATATCAAAATATAGATTTCAGAATATGCTGTGAGAAAGAGTAGACATTTAAAAATTTGATCTCCATTTAATTTTTGTTCACACTTTTTCTAGTGTGAATAAATAGCTTACAAAATTTATTGAATGCTTGCTTAATGCCAGGAATTGTGCTAATTTGATCCTCTTGACTATCTTTGAAGTATAATTTCTATGATTCCCATTTTTCAGATGAGAAAAAAACAGAAGCATCATTAGATAGGTGAACAACTTGACTTAGAATTAATGCCTGGCTGATAAATGGGGAAGTGAAAATTTAAAACCTAAGATGTGTCTAACTTAAGCCGTTCTACTTTATCAACTAGGCTATATACCTTATTTGGCAAAATTTTTCAATCTAACTGTAAAAAAAAAAAAATTGTAGATTTTTTTTTTGCATTCCCTTAAATTATATGTTGTTTAGCAACATACCTCTTTCATAAGAATGTCTGAAAGCAATGTTTCATCAGTAATTTGGAATAAAATGGGTGGGAAGTAAACTTTCTGAATTATTAAATAGTTCAAATTGCAAACTGCTACATGTCCTTTTTTTTTTTTTTTTTTTTTTTTTTTTTTTGAGGCAGAGTCTTGCTCTGTGGCCCAAAGCCAGGCTGGAGTGCAGTGGTGCGATCTCAGCTCACTGCAACCTCCACCTCCTGGGTTCAAGCAGTTCTCCTGCCTGGGCCTCCCAAATGAGCACCAAATTAAACATGTAACTACGCATAAACATATTCATCTACACACAGAGATAAATGAAAAAAAAATTTTTTTTAGTGAAGTTTTGCTCTTTTTGCCCAGGCTGGAGTGCAATGGCATGATCTCGGCTCACTGCAACCTCTGCCTCCCGGGTTCAAGTGATTTTTCTGCCTCAGCCTCCCGAGTAGGTAGGATTACAGGTGTGCACCATCACATCACGCCCAGCTAATTTTGTATTTTTAGTAGAGATGGGGTTTAACCATGTTAGCCAGGCTGATCTCAAACTTCTGACCTTGGGTATCCACGCACCTTAGCCTCCCAAAGTGCTGGGATTACAGGTATGAGCTACCACTCCCAACGAGAGTTTTTTTTTAAAGAGACTTATCTAACTTGTAAAACTTGAGGTTATACTTTGTGGTTTCTGAACTGCATTTCCCCATCTTCACCTTCCTCTCTCATCCCATACTTCTATCAGACTTTGTACTGTGCATTACAGGAGGTACTTATGAGCCATTTTATTCTGTGGTGGTAGCTCTTCCTCCAGGTCCCTGGAGAGCAAGTCTTAATAACTGTTCTGATCACTTTCAGGAAATACAATCTTTTCAAGAGCTAATAATGTTAGGTTAAAGATTTCTTTCCTTTCCCAGTTCAGGCCTACTACATGCCTACAGTTGAAGAGTCAGGTTTGGTTTGCCTCCTTTTTCTTTCTGTCTTCCCCAACTTTCCCCTTTCACTGCTCTTCATTTGTTGGCGTGGTTTCTGGCCCTTCCAGGAAGAAAAGGTCTTTAATGGTAATATGAGTAGCAGCAGCAACTAACGTTTCTGTAGCATTGGATTATGTTGTTAGTTACTATTCTAAACACTTAACATGTATTACATCATTTAATCCTCAGAACTCTATTAGGTGTGTTGTGTTATCTTTATTATACTGCTGAATATATTAAGATACAGAGGGTTTGTTTAATGACTTGCCTAAGGTCACACAGGTAAAAATAGCAGAACCAGCATTCAGAGTCAGCATTCTGGCTCCAGAGTCTGTACTCTAAACCACTCCACTATGTTGCCTTTATATACGTTGGGAGATAGTAGGCATACTCCTTGGCCTTGGCTGTTGTTTAAATCAGACTCATGTGTCCTTTAGAGTTTTTTGAAGTGTAACATATTTTCCATAGACCAGAAATAAAGGATCAACATGCCTTGAAGCCCCTTTCCCTGCAGGGGAATAAGCAGGGAAGTAGAATAGGGTTTCCAACTCACAACAAACTGATTAATCTCAGCAAAAGTCCTTTTCATATCTACTCTTTGAACATGGAAGATGATTGAAGGTGGATGTAACTCAGGTTGAAAATAGTTTTCCACTACCCACTTGTATAAGGTGCCCTTGTGCCTCACTTGACAATGTAGTACATTATCTATTGTTTGGGACCTATTCAAAATTGAAATAGTTTCATTTTAATACTGTGATGCACATGTTTTCCAAATATGCTTTTTAATTTCTTGCCTTCACACCTTTGTTCATGCAGATGGTCCCTGGATTATAACTAATTCACTTGCTCTGAAAGCATGTTTCTTTATTCAACCACATGCTCCCAAAGTAAGCACTCTTGAAGGCCATGCTTTAAAAGCAGAAGCTAGTTTCTTGGGATGCAATAAATGAACAAAACACTTTATATATAGCCCTCCCGTTTTCTTCTTCTTCATCTCATTTTTGTGAGACCTAAATCAGCAAATACATTAAATGATGGTTTGCATAGACCAGTCCATGGCTGTCTAGTGTCTCATTGTGGTCAGTTGTCTTTAGGAAGGGTATGTGGAGCACTCAGTTTGCATTTGAACTTCTGTCAGTAATTATGGTCAAGATAATTATTTCAGTAGCTTTACCTGGCTGCTTTGAAACAGATTTATGCCTTATCCTTTTGTGAAGTCTGACATGGAACAGTTCCAAATTGATCATTGTGTCTTCTCAAGTTAGAAGAGTCTGTACTTTTTGTTTGTTTGTTTTAGACAGGGTCTCACTCTGTCACCAAGGCTTGGAGTGCACTAGCGCAATCTCAGCTCACTGCAACCTCTGCTTCCCAGGCTCAAGTGATCCTTCCACATCAACATCCCAAATAGCTGGGACTATAAGCCCATGCCACCATACCCAGCTAATTTTTGTATGTTTTTAGTAGAGACAGGGCTTCGCCATGTTGGCCAGGGTAATCTCAGACTCCTGAGCTCAAGCAATCTGCCTGCGTTGGCCTCCCAAAGTTCTGGGATTACAGGTGTGAGCCACCATGCCTGGAAATCTTTTTAAATTCATCTTGAAATCGTTTGGGTTTTTTTCTTTCCACTTCATTTCTTTCTTTTTCTCATCTTTCTTTTCCTGTATACATTTACCTGCATAAAGCAGTCACAGGGATGATTATGTAATGGATTGTTTAGTGTTTACACTGGCATTGCCTGCTGCATGCTCACATTTAGAAACAGGAATAATAATATGCCTACTGACAGATATGATGATGATCAACTAATTATTCAATGTGAAGCGTTACAAATACTGTCTGGCACATAGAAGACACTCTACAATTGTCATTATTTACAAACTGTTGCAGCACTGCAGCTTATTAAAACATTGGTTCACAGACTTCACTGATTGAACCGTTTGGAAGGCAGATAGGGAGAATATATTTCTGTACAGTCCCTGTCTTGAAGTTTCTCTCATAATCTTTCAGCCTTTTGATTTAGTACAGTGTCCACAAGAAAATGATCTAAATCACATTTAAACTACAAAAATATCAATTAATGATTTATTTTATGTATTTTTTAGGATATTTCTGATTCATTTGCATCCTTGAAGAGCATCTGTAGAAGAGGAAGTAAAAGATGGGTGTGAAAACATTTACTCATAGCTCCTCTTCCCACAGCCAGGAAATGCTTGGAAAGCTAAATATGCTGCGAAATGATGGACATTTTTGTGATATCACTATTCGTGTCCAGGACAAAATCTTCCGGGCACATAAGGTGGTACTAGCAGCTTGCAGTGATTTCTTTCGCACCAAACTTGTAGGCCAAGCCGAGGATGAGAACAAGAATGTGTTGGATCTGCATCATGTTACAGTGACTGGCTTTATACCCCTTTTAGAATATGCTTACACAGCCACTCTATCGATTAACACAGAAAATATTATTGATGTTCTAGCAGCAGCCAGCTATATGCAAATGTTCAGTGTTGCCAGCACCTGCTCAGAGTTCATGAAATCAAGCATTTTATGGAATACACCCAACAGCCAACCTGAAAAGGGTCTAGATGCTGGGCAAGAAAATAATTCTAACTGCAATTTTACTTCTCGAGATGGGAGCATTTCTCCCGTGTCCTCAGAGTGCAGTGTGGTAGAAAGAACGATTCCTGTCTGCCGAGAATCCCGGAGAAAGCGCAAAAGCTACATTGTTATGTCTCCTGAGAGTCCTGTAAAGTGTAGCACACAAACAAGTTCACCCCAGGTACTGAATTCTTCAGCTTCCTACTCAGAAAATAGAAACCAACCAGTTGACTCTTCCTTAGCTTTTCCCTGGACTTTTCCTTTTGGAATTGATCGAAGGATTCAGCCTGAGAAAGTTAAGCAAGGAGAAAATACCCGGACTTTAGAATTACCTGGCCCGTCTGAAACTGGTAGAAGAATGACTGATTATGTGACTTGTGAGAGCACAAAAACTACCTTGCCCTTAGGTTCCGAAGAAGATGTCCGGGTCAAAGTAGAAAGGTTAAGTGACGAGGAAGTCCATGAGGAAGTGTCCCAGCCTGTCAGTGCATCTCAGAGTTCCCTGAGTGATCAGCAGACAGTTCCAGGAAGTGAACAAGTCCAAGAGGACCTTCTGATTAGTCCACAGTCTTCCTCTATAGGTATAATGTCTTCTGTGTTTTTCATGGTGCTGTAAAGTCAATTCAAACATTTTTAAGTTCCTGGTAGATAAGTTTTGTGCTTGGTCATATAGGAAATATAAAGAAGAGTAAAAAATGATGACTGGATTTATTTAAGATGCCGTTAGCACTATCGCTTATTTTTTACAAGTTGCACATTGGTGAAGATAGAAATAATTGAATAATATCTGATGGGACAAAGGCAAATACACATACACAAAAAACTCAGTTAAATCCAGTTTGTGTTTTATTCTTAATTAAAATGTGTATTGAAAACTTACCATGTGCCAAGCAAACATTGATGATACATAAAGAAAAACACATAGTCCCTGCAATTAAGAGATTGATCATCTAATTGGGGAAGCAGATATGTAAGTAAATGATTACAGTGAACTGTTTAAAGTGCTGGGGTGTGAACAAAGTAGTACGGTTGCAACAAAGAAAAGAGCAAGTTAACACTATATATTTGAGATGAGTCTTATGCAATAAGTAAGTTTACCCAAGTGAGGGAATGTCATTTCTGTGAAAACATAAAAGCACAGAGCATGTATGCAAACACAGGTATGGAAGAGCATTGTGTTTGGTAAACAGTGAATTCAGTGCAAAATTATGTAAATAAGCACAGATGCCTGAAAGTGCAAGAAATAGTGGGAGGTAAGATAAAAAGGAGTAGTTGAGCGCAGGCTGTGAAGAGCCTTGAATCCTAGTTTCAGTAAGGGTTGCATTTAAGTACAGGTAACAGAATCCCTCCTACAGTAACTTAAACCATAGCACGGTCTTATTTTTATCACGTAAAGTATTGAGAAATAAAAGTCCAGGGCTGGTACAGTGAATTGTCAATGTAATCAGTGGCCTAGTCGACTTGTATATTTATAATGTGCCATCTTCAGTTTGTTGGTTTCATCCATAAGATGCTCACTTTATCATCAGCTTTGTATTCTAGAAAGGGACAATGCTTGTATAAAGAAAGCACCTGTGTTCTCAGAAATTCCTAAAAAACTTCTGCTGGTCTGTGTCCCATAGTCTTTCCTAACTGCAAGGAAATTTGGGAAGATAATGTGTATTAGTTGGATACATAAATGCCTTGAACAAAATTAGAGCAGAATGGATATTGAATATGCAACTAGCAGTATCTGCCACAAGTACACCAAGAAAGCTTGGATTTTATCTTAGTGGTAGCTAGTAACTAGGAGTCCACATTAAAGGAATTAAAAAAGAAAAACATATGCAGATATTTTAGGAAAATTGGTATTGACATGCAGTGAGTTTGGTTGTATGGAGACAATCTCAAAGACCAGTTGCAGTACAGTTAACTTGGTGTGGATAAAGAGTCAAACCATGTGAAAGAAAACAGATGTTACAAGACTTTGTAAAGAAAGACTCAGTACCTGATGATACTGAATATGTGTATTGAAAGAACAGGAGCAGTCAGAGTACTCTGATGAGTAGGAAATAGTGGTAACACTTTATTATAGTCCATTGATTCGAAGTCACAAATTTTCATATTTTGTTATTTCTGAATCCAGCTAATGTCTTACACTTGGAAATCTTTTACAGTTGCTTGTTTCTTCCTTAGTACCGTAGAAAATAGTGGCAATCGTACAAATCTATTCAATGCAGTTACTGCAGTATGAAAATCAGTGGCAGGTGGTCAGAATCCAGTTTTGAGAGTAAATCATCAAGGTCAATTCTGTGTAAATTGTGCTTGAATGATGATCAAGCAGTGTCATGCCAAAAGCAGTAGAAAAGACAAGATTAGTGAGACTACCAGCTTGGGACTTTTCTACTGGTAGTGGCAAATTTAGTCTCAATAGGAGAAAACAGAAGAGCCAAAACCAAGGGACTGATCCTTGGGGAAACTATATTCAGGTTTGGGAAGGGATAGAAGAAAAGCCAACAATGAATAATACAGATTTGTCCAAAAGATTGGAGAACTAGGAAGACCATATTAACTTTGTTAGTTTCTTATGTTTTTACCCTCTGTGTGAGTTTCCCTGGGCTGCTGCATTCAGTACCATAAACTGAATGGTTTAAAGCAAACTTATTCTCTCACAGCTTAGGAGGCCAGAAGTCTGAACTACAGGTGTTACCTCCCTTTGAAGGGTCTTTCTCTCTGAAGATTGTAGGGAAGAATCCTTCCTTGCCTCCTCCAGCCTGTGGCAGCTGCCCACAATCCTTGGTGTTCTTTGCTTGTAGCTCCAGTGTCTGATACTTTACTTTTAGTATCTGCATTTGCCTTCAGGTGACTTTCCCTGTCTCTCTCTTCTGTCACTGGCTTCAAATTTTTGTCACCATGAAAGGATACCAATCATTGGATTCAGGACCAACCATAATCAAACATGACCTCATCTTAACTTGATTACATCTACAAAGACCCTGTTTCCAAATAAGGTCACATTCATTGGTACCAAGGATTAACATGTAGTGTCTTTTTTTTTTTTTTTTTTTTTTTAACTTGAAGTTCTGGAATACATGTTCTGAACATGCAGGTTCGTTACATAGGTGTACATGTGCCATGGGGCTTTGCTGCACCTGTCATCCTGTCATCTAGATTTTTTTTCTTTTTTTGAGAGGGAGTTTCACTCATGTTACCCAGGCTGGAGTGCAATGGCGCGATCTCGACTCACCGCAACCTCCGCCTCCTGGGTTCAGGCAATTCTCCTGCCTCAGCCTCCTGAGTAGCTGGGATTACAGGCACGCACCACCATGCCCAGCTAATGTTTTGTATTTTTAGTAGAGACGGGGTTTCACCATGTTGGCCAGGATGGTCTCGATCTCTTGACCTCGTGATCCACCCGCCTCGGCCTCCCAAAGTGCTGGGATTACAGGCTTGAGCCACCGTGCCCGGCCTCATCTGGATTTTAAGCCCTGCATGCATTAGGTATTTGTCCTAATGGTCTCCCTCCTCTTTCCCCCCTCACCACTCCCCCCATCAGGCCCCAGTGTGTGATGTTCCCCTCCCTGTATCCATGGGTTCGCATTGTTCAACTCCCACTTATAAGTGAGAACATGTGGTATTTGGTTTTCTGTTTCTGTGTTAGTTTGCTGAGGATGATGGTTTCCAGCTTCATCCATGACCCTGTAAAGGACATGAACTCATTCTTTTTTATGGCTGCATAGTATTCTGTGGTGTATATGTGCCGCATTTTCTTTATCCAGTCTGTCATTGATGGGCATTTGGGTTAGTTCCTAGTCTTTGCTATTGTAAACAGTGCTGCAGTAAACGTATACGTGCACATGTGTCTTCATAGTAGAATGATTTATAATCCTTTGGGTATAAACCCAGTAATGGGATTGCTGGGTCAAATGGTATTTCTAGTTCTAGGTCCTTGAAGAATCACCACACTGTCTTCCACAATGGTTGAACTAATTTACACTCCCACCAACAATGTAAAAGCGTTCCTGTTTCTCTGCTTCCGCACCAGCATCTGTTGTTTCCAGACTTTTTAATGATCACAATTCTGACTGGAGTGAGATGCTATCTCATTGTGGTTTTGATGTGCATTTCTCTAATGACTACTGATGATGAACTTTTTTTCATATGTTTGTTGGCCACATAAATGTCATCTTTTGAGAAGTGTCTGTTCATATTCTTCGCCCACTTTTTGATGGGGTTTTTTCTTGTAAATTTGTTTATGTTCTTTGTAGATTCTGGATATTAGACCTTTGTCAGATGGATAAATTGCAAAAATTTTCTCCCATTCTATAGGTTGCCTGTTCACTCTGATGATCAGTTTCTTTTGCTTTGCAGAAGCTCTTTAGTTTAATTGGACCATTTGTCAATTTTGGCTTTTGTTGCAATCGCTTTTGGTGTTTTAACCATAAAGCCTTTGCCCATGCCTATGTTTTAAATGATATTGCCTAGGTTTTCTTCTAGGGTTTTTATAGTTTCAGGTTTTATGTTTAAGTCTTTAATCCATGTTGAGTTAATTTTTGCATAAGGTGTAAGGAAGGGGTCCAGTTTCTGTTTTCTGCATATGGCTAGCCAGTTTTCCCAACATCATTGATTAAATAGGGAATCCTTTCCCCATTGCTTGTTTTTGTCAGGTTTGCCGAAGATCAGATAATTGTAGATGTGTGGTGTTATTTTTGAGGCCTCTGTTCTGTTCCATTGGTCTATATATCTGTTTTGGTACCAGTACCATGCTGTTTTGGTTACTATATAGCCTTGTAGTATAGCTTGAAGCCAAGTAGCATGATGCCTCCAGCTTTGTTCTGAGGATTGCCTTGACTATACAGACTCTTATTTGGTTCCATATGAAATTTAAAGTAGTTTTTTTCTTGTTCTGTGTAGAAAGTCAATAGTAGCTTGATGAGAATAGCATTGAATCTATAAATTACTTTGGGCAGTATGGTCATTTTCACAATACTGATTTTTCCTCTCCATGAGGATGGAATTTTTTTTTCCATTTGTTTGTGTCCTTATTTCCTGGAGCAGTGGTTTGTAGCTCTCCTTGAAGAGATCCTTCATGACTCTTTTAAGTTATATTCCTAGGTATTTTATTTTCTTTGTAGCAATTGTGAATGGGAGTTCACTGATGATTTGCCTCTCTGCTTGTCTATTATTGGTGTATAGGAATGCCTGTGATTTTTGCACATTGATTTTGTATCCTGAAACTTGACTGAAGTTATCACCTTAAGGAGTTTTTGGGCTGAGACAGTGTTTTACTTCCTCTCTTCCTATTTGAATACCCTGTATTTCTTTCTTTTGCCTGATTACTCTGTCCAGAACTTCCAGTACTATATGAATAGGGGTGATGAGAGAGGGCATCCTTGTCTTATGCCAGTTTTCAAAGGGAATGCTTCCAGCTTTGGCCCATTCAGTATGATATTGGCTATGGGTTTGACATAAATAGTTCTTATTATTTTGAGATATGTTCCATCAGTACCTAGTTTATTAAGGGTTTTTTTTTAGCATGAAGGGGTGTTGAATTTTATCAAAGGCCTTTTCTACATCTATTGACATAATCATATGGTTTTTGTCATTGGTTCTGTGTATGCGGTGGATTGATTTGCATATGTTGAACCGTTCTTGCATCCCAGGGATGAACCCAACTCGATCATGGTGGATAAGTTTTTTGATGTGCTGCTGGATTTAGTTTGCCAGTATTTTATTGATGATTTTTGCATCAATGTTCATCAGGGATATTGGCCTGAACTTTTACTTTTTTGTTGTATCTCTGCCAGGTTTTGGTATCAGGATGATGCTGGCCCCATAAAATGAGTTAGGGAGGAGTCCCTCTTTTTCTATTGTTTGGAACAGTTGCAGGAGTAATACAAGCTCCTCTTTGTACCTCTGGTGGAATTCAGCTGTGAATCCATCTGGTCCTGGGCTTTTTTTGGTTGGTAGGCTATTCATTACTGCCTCAATTTCAGAACTTGTTATTGGTCTATTCACGGATTTTGACTTCTTCTGGATTTAGTCGTGGAAGGGTGTATGTGTCCAGGAATTTATCCATTTCTTCTAGATTTTCTAGTTTATTTGCATAGAGGTGTTTATAGTATTCTCTGATGGTAGTTTGTATTTCTGTGGGATCGGCAATGATACCCCCTTTATCATTTTTTATTGTGTCTATTTGATTCTTCTCTCTCTTCTTTTATTAATCTGGCTAGCGGTCTATTTATTTTTGTTAATCTTTTCAAAATACCAGCTCCTGGATTTATTGATTTTGCAGGGGGAGGGTTTTTTGTATCTCTGTCTCCTTAGTTCCGCTCTGATTTTCATTATTTCTTGTCTTCTGCTAGCTTTTGAATTTGTTTGCTCTTGCTTCTCTCATTCTTTTAATTGTGATGTTAGGGTGTCGATTTTAGATCTTTCCTCATTTCTTTCCTGGGCATTTAGTGCTATAAATTTCCCTCCAAACACTACTTTAGCTGTGTCCCAGAGATTCTGGTACATTGTCTCTTTGTTGTTCTCACTGGTTTCAAAGAACTTTATTATTTCTGCCTTAACTTTGTTATTTAGCCAGTGGTCATGCAGGAGCAAGTTGTTCAGTTTCCATGCAGTTGTGAAGTTTTTAGTGAATTTCTTAATCCTGAGTTTTAATTTGATTGCACTGTGATCTGAGAGGCTGTTTGTTGTTATTTCTGTTCCTTTGCATTTGCTGAGGAATGTTTTACTTCGAATTGTATGGTTGATTTTAGAATAAGTGCTGTGTGGTGCTGAGAAGAATGTATATTCTGTTGATTTGGGGTGGAGAGTTCCATAGACATCTATTAGGTCTGCTCGGTCCAGAGCTGAGTTCCAAGTCCTAAATATCTTTGTTAATTTTCTGTCTTGTTGACCTGTCTAATATTGACAGTGGGGTGTTAAAGTCTCCCACTGTTATTGTATGGGAGTCTAAGTCTTATTGTAGGTCTCTAAGAACTTGTTTCATGAATCTGGGTGCTCCTGTATTGAGTGCATATATATTTAGGATAGTTAGCTCTTCTTGTTACATTAATCCCTTTACCATTATTTAGCCCTTCTTTATCTTTTTTGATCTTTGTCGGTTTAAAGTCTGTTTTATCTGAGACTAGGATTGCAACCCCTGTTATTGTTTTTTTTCCGTTTGGTTGGTAAATATGACTCCATCCCTTTATTTCAAGTCTGTGTATATCTTTGCATGTGAAATGGGTCTCCTCAATACAGCACACCAATGGGTCTTGACTCTTTATCCAATTTGCCAGTCTGTGTCTTTTAAATGGGGCATTTAGCCCATTTACATTTAAGGTTAATATTGTTATATGCAAATTTGATCCTGTCATCATGATGCTAGCTGGTTATTTTGCATGTTAGTTGATGTAGTTTCTTTATAGTAACATTGGTCTTTATATTTTGGTGTGTTTTCGCAGTGGCTGGTACTGGTTTTCCTTTCCATATTTAATGCTTCCTTCAGGAGCTCTTCTAAGGCAGGCCTGGTGGTGACAAAATCCCTCAGCATTTGCTTGTCTGTAAAGGATTTTACTTCTCCTTCACTTAGAAACTTTGTCTGGATATGAAATTCTGGGTTGAAAATTATTTTCCTTCTGTCTCCAAAAAAAAAGAAAGGAAAGAAAAGAAAATTCTTTAAGAATATTGAGGCCGGGCGTGGTGGCTCACGCCTGTAATCCCAGCACTTTGGGAGGCCGAGGCGGGTGGATCACGAGGTCAAGAGATCGAGACCATCCTGGTCAACATGGTGAAACCCCGTCTCTACTAAAAACTACAAAAAATTAGCTGGGCATGGTGGCGCGTGCCTGTAATCCCAGCTACTCAGGAGGCTGAGGCAGGAGAATTGCCTGAACCCAGGAGGCGGAGGTTGTGGTGAGCTGAGATCGTGCCATTGCACTCCAGCCTGGGTAACATGAGTGAAACTCCGTCTCAAAAAAAAAAAAAAAAAAGAATATTGAATACTCTCTTGTGGCTTGTAGGGTTTCTGTAGAGATATCCGCTGTTAGTCTGATGCACTCCCCTTTGTAGGTAACCTGACCTTTCTCTCTGGCTGCCCTTAACATTTTTCCTTCATCTCAACCTTGGAGAATCTGACGATTATGTATCTTGGAATTATCTTCTCAACGAGTATCTTTGTGGTTTTCTCTGTATTTCCTGAATTTGAGTGTTGGCCTGTCTTGCTAGGTTGAGGAAGCTGTCCTGGATAATATCCTGAAGTGAGTTTTTCAACCTGGTTCCATTCTCTCTGTCACTTTCAGGGACCCCAATCTATTTATAGGTTTGGTCTTTTCACATCCCATATTTCTTGGAGGTTTTGTTTGTTCCTTTTGAACCTTTTTTCTCTAATCTTAACCGTCATGCCTCATTTCATTAAGCTGATCTTCAGACTCCACTTGATTCATTCAGCTATTGATACTTTTGTATGCTTCATAAAGTTCTCGTGTTGTTTTTCAGCTCTATCAGGTCATTTATGTTCTTCTCTAAACTGGTTATTCTAGTTCGCAATTCCTGTAACCTTTTGTCAAGGTTCTTAGCTTCCTTGCATTGGGTTAGAACATGTTCCTTTAGCTCAGAGAGTTTGTTATTACCCAGCTTCTGAAGCCTACTTCTGTCAATTCGTCAAACTCATTCTCTGCCCAGTTTTGTGCCCTTACTGGAGAAGAGTTGCAATCATTTGGAAGAAAAGAAGCATTCTGGGTTTTGAATTCCCAGCATTTTTTGCTGGTTTTTCTTCGTGGATTTATCTACCTTTGATCTTTGAGGCTGATGACCTTTGGATGGGTTTGGATGGGGTTTCTGTGTGGGGGTTCTTTTTGTTGATATTGATGTTATTGCTTTCTGTTTGTTAGTTTTTCTTCCAACAGGCCCCACTTCTGCAGGTCTGCTGCAGTTTGTTGGAGGTCCACTCCAGACCCTATTTGCTTGGGTATCACCAGCAGAGGCTGCAGAACAGCAAAGATTGCTGCCTACTCCTTCCTCTGGAGGCTTTGCCCCAGAGGGGCACTGGCCTGATGCCAGCTAGAGCTCTCCTGTATGAGGTATCTGTCAACCCTTGTTGGGAGGTCTCTCCCAGTCAGGAGACATGGGGTTCAGGGATCCACTTGAGGAGGCAGTTTGTCCTTTAGCAGAGCTTGAGCGCTGTGCCGGTAGAACCCTGCTTGTCAGTATCCACTACTCTTTTCAGAGCCTGCAGGCAGGAACATTTAAGCTCGCGGAAGCTGCACCCACAGCCGCCCCTTCCCCCGGATGCTCTGTCCCAGTGAGATGGGATTTTTATCCATAAGCCCCTTACTGGGGCTGTTGCCTTTCTTTCAGCGATACCGTGCCCAGTGAAGAGAAATCTAGAGAGGCAGTCTGGTCACAGCCGCCTTGCCACACTGTGTTGATTTCTACCCAGTCAGAATTTCCAGGCCTTTTTAGCACCGTCAGGGTAAAACCGCCTACTCAAGCCTCAGTAATGGCAGATACCCTTCCCCTCACCAAGCTCCATTGTCCCAGGTGGACTTCAGACTGCTGTGCTGGCAGGGAGAATTTCAAGCTAGTGATTCTTAGCTTGCTGGGGGCTCCATGGCAGTGGGACCCGCTGACCGAGACCACTTGGCTCCCTGGCTTTAGCCCCCTTTCCAGGGTAGCGAAACGGTTCTGTCTCGATGGAGTTCCAGGCATCATTGGGGTACAAAAAAAGAACAGCTAGCTTAGTGTCTGCCCGAATAGCGGCCCAGTTTTGTGCTTGAAACCCAAACCCCTGGTGGTATAGGCACATGAGAGAATTTCCTAGTCTGCGGGTTGCAGAAACCGTGGAAAAAGCATCTGGGTCAGATAGCACAGTCCCTCACAGCTTCCCTTGGCTTGGAAAGGGAAGCCCCTGGCTTCTTGCACTTCTGGGGTGAGGTGACACCTCACCCTGATTCTGCTCACCCTCCGTAGGCTGCACCCACTTGCTTAACTAGCCCCAATGAGATGAACAGGGTACGTCATTGGAAATGCAGAACTCACCCGCCTTCTGTGTTGGTCTGGCTGGAAGACGCAGACCAGAGCTGTTCCTATTCAGCCATCTCACCAGCAGCCAAGACGTAGAGTCTTTTTTTGGGAGAAATGATTTCATCCATAGCAGCCACTGAAGTTCATATTCCTGAATTGGGGTCAAGGTAGTTTTGAAGAATTTACATGAACACACATCCAACAAAATATTTAATTTCAAGAAATCGTAGCTATTTGTTGATACAACCAAGTTTTTACTAAACTACCAGAGTCTTTCATTGAAAACACCTTGGTACCTGCTAAATAACAAACTGCCTACTGAATAATTACAATTTTAATCATTTAAGAAAGTAGAAACCCAAATGTAAGTATGTTCCTAACTAGGCATGTGAAATAGTCATCTGTTACCACTCCCAAGTATATATAATCAGTTCAGGTTATGCCTTTATGATGGCTTTGTTTTTGCTTTTGTTTGAGACTGAGTCTCGCCTGTCACCCAGCCTAGAATGCAGTAGCACAATCTTAGCTCACTACAACCTCTGCCTCCCAGGTTCAAGCGATTCTCCTGCCTCAGCCTCCCAAGTAGCTGGGACTACACAACCACCACACCCAACTAATATTTGTATTTTTAGGAGAGACAGAGCTTCACCGTGTCACCCAGGCTGGTCTCAATATCCTGACCTCAAGTGATTGGCCCACCTCAACCTCCCAAACTGTTGGGATTACAGGCGTGAGCCACCACGCCTGGCCCTTTATGATGTTATTAATTAAGTTAATAAGTAGACCAGGCGTGGTGGCTCACACCTGTAATCCCAGCACTTTGAGAGGCCGAGACGGGCGGATAACCTGAGATCAGGAGTTCAAGACCAGCCTGACCAACATGGAGAAACCCCTACTAAAAATAGGAAAAAATTAGCTAGACGTGGTGGTGCAGGCCTGTAGTCCTACCTACTCAGGAGGCTGAGGCTGAGGCAGGAGAATCTCTTGAACCTGGGAGTTGGTTGTGGTGAGCCAAAATCAGCCTGGGCAACAAGAGCAAAACTATGTGTCAAAAAAAAAAAAGTAGGACAAACCTTTTAGCTACATAAGTGTGATCTATTTCCTATATATTATTGTAAATATGGATTCTATAATGCTGACATGGGAACCACTCTGATCTGAATATCATATAATCAGATAATCCCAATGTGGTTTGTTTCATGTTTTGGGGGTTTTGTTTATTTTGTTTTGTTTTGTTTGCCAGAGTCTTGCTCTGTTGCACAGGCTGGAGTACTGTGACACAGTGTCAGCTTACTGAAACCTCCGCCTCGGTTCAAGTGATTCTCCGGCCTCAACCTCCCGAGTAGCCAGGGTTACAGGCACCCGCCACCATACCTGGCTCATTTTTGTATTTTTAATAGAGACAGTATTTCACCATTTTGGCCAGGCTGGTCTCAAACTCCTGACGTCAAGTGATTTGCCTGCCTCACCCTCCCAAAGTGCTGGGATTGCAAGCATGAGCCACTGCACCTGACCCCATTGTGATTTTTTTTTCCTTGCCTTCATGGCAAATGTTGCTCCAAACAAACCTATCTTAATTCCAAACTTACATACTAAAACAAAGCCATACAGAAAAGAGAGTAAATTCCTTGGGATATTGAAGGCAGTCAGTAAATCTGAGAGGGAGAAAAGGAAGATGTGCATGGTACTTTTTCCCCTATAAGTTCTATAAGAGCACTTAATTTTACTTACTAATTTGTTAAAAAGCATCTCTGAGAGGTATCTTGTCTTTTTAGGGGTGGAGAATATAATGTTTAGTATATTTATTCTCAGATTTTAAAATAATAATTTGATTATCTGTGAAATTAGTTCAGATGGGATTTTACCTGCTGTTTTAAGTTTCCTTTGTTGCCACGTGTCCTTGGAAAGGTTGTAAAATTCAGTATCCTCGACTTGCAGCAATAAATACAACAAATTTAAAAGAGAAAAAGGACTGCTGATTTTAGGTTGACCCTACCATGTTACTTAAAAAGGTGACTCCCTAGTCCTTCCTAACCCTATCACCACTCCTAGGCAAACCACTATAAATAGTAATACTTGCCTATTCTGGATGTTTTATATCAGTGGGATCATGAAATACATGTTTTTGTTTTTGTTTTTCTGACTGGCTTCTGTTGTTTACCATAATGTTTTCATAGTTTGTCTGTGTTATACCTTGTAAAGTTTTGAAATAGTTTTGCCAGTCAGAGATCTGAACTTGGCCCCCAGGGCCAGTTCAGATGAACTAATCCAACCTATGTTCATCCTCTCATTATAGTTTATTTCTCTTGTAGACCGTTAACACAGTAGGCAGGCAGGCAGATGATCATCGGAGCAGGCGTTAGACTAGAAAACAATTTCACCAAGGAGCAACAGAATCTGAATAACCAAAATATTTTCAAAAGACTGTTTCATGGAAAACAAACCTGACAGTGAAGGGTTTCATTGAACTATTTAAGTGTAAATCAGCATAAACTTACGTCCCAACCAAGGGCAGGTGACACCTCAGAAGGGATTTTATATCTGCCCTCTCATTAAGGATCCCAGGACAAAGCAACAAGGACTTTAGCTGAATCTCCATTGGTCTTCATTTCTGCCAGGGCCCTATAGCCAAAGACCACCTATGATTGAACAAGTTGAGTCTGTTGCTCATTTGCAACAAGGGAGATTATACACCATGGGGTTTTTAGGGCTGGTTATCAGTAAGAAGGTGTTAAAAAGATCGTAGCAGAGGATTTGGTCTTGTGTTAGGTGACTTCAGGGATGCTTATTCTCCATTAGGGAGGATTCAAGGAAGTGAGGTTTGATCAGGACAGGTGATTTCAGAAAGGAGAGATAATTCTATGGTTGAACATCTTAACGAATATTATCTAGGGATGCAGACTAAAGTGAATCTATAGCAGTAGTGATTCAATAGCTGGAGAGAGATGGCGATGACTGGTATTTTTGTGATTGCACAAATAAAAGTATTTTTTAGTCTCTCTTTAATAAGGGTCACAGAGTGACTTGATCTTACATTGTTCTGTGAGACCGTTTATGTCCCTCAGGAGAATACTGTGGCCGTAAGGACCAGGCCCCACTCCTAAATGAGTGCCAGACCTGTTTCTAAATATTGGAAGATGCTTTTCTTTTTCAAGCATGAAGTGAGATCTTATATTGAAAACCTTTAGAACAATGTCTGGCACATGGTAAATACTTAATAGGAGATGACCACTGTAATTACTTTTGAATTTCAGAAGGATTTTTGTAACTATCTTGAATACCTAAACAGTGGCAGCAGCAACTTGAATTTGATGCAACAGAAGTTATCATATAGCACTTCTAATTGGGGAGAGAGTCCACTCTGTCTTGATAAGCTAGCCCTTTACCATATAAAGCTGATTGTCTCTGTGAATCACTTTTACTGTTTCATAAGGTAAAAAGCATCTGATCAAAATTGTTAGCCTCTCACTACCACTGAGAATTCCTATAGTATACAAAGGAAACTTCATTTTAATAATTGAAGAAACATCACTGTCACCTCAGGAAAGTAATACTGCATGTGGGTGTGGGAGAGAGAGAGAGAGAGAGAGGGAGAGAGAGAGAGGGAGAGAGAGAGAGAGAGTGTGTGTGTGTGTGTGTGTGTGTGTGTGTGTGTGTGTATCTCCTGCTGTTAAATCAGTTTAAAATTCCAATTCATATGATTACTTGTGTTAACATTTGCAAAAACCATCATCTCAAAAAAAAGATTCTTACAAAATTAATTTTTTGCTGATAGTTGCATAAGTGATAATATGTGTTTTTCTCTACAGCATACATAGAATTCTGAAAGTCTATTTTGACTCATTTTAGCTTGGAGTGGCCTTCATTTTAGCTGTTGGTACATTCAGTAGCCATGGGTGAGGGAAAGTTTGCTTTTGCTTTGCATGCTCATTATCCATTGAATTGGGGGATCCAGACATTTTAGAATATAGAGATGGATTTGTTTGAAGAAGGACCATCTGCTAGATGTATCTTGTACTCCATTTTAGCTCTTTTCGACCAGCTTTTTAAATAAACGTTTGACGATATTAGTATCAGTGCAAGACAGTGTGGTTTTTATTTTCGCCTTACCAAGAGTCCGTTCCCTCCTAGAAGTAGTATGGACTGCCTGATAGTGAGAAGCGAATATCAGTTAGATCAGTCTTCTTGGTCTGCCCTTACCACAACTCCAGGTGTTTTTTGGCAAGCCTTTGCCTATAAGCTTTAATATTGTCTATGCTCTGAGTAAGTTCAGAATCCTATAAAATAGATCTTTATGTCTCCATGAGACCAAGTCTAAATATTGAGGTTTTTTCCAGTTTTTAATCCCAGGACACATTGAAATGTTAATGGTTAGTTCTCTTTTCTTTAAGGAAAAAAACTGAGAATGGGAAGATATTGACAAGTAAACAGTTCTTTCTTAAAATGTAGCATTATCTGGTTCTCTACCGTACATCTGGATTAAAAACAAGTCAGAAGGACCCAGGAATAAGTTGCATAAGGAAACATAGGGGAAAAGCGTAAATGCCATTTGATAGTAAGAAAAAGAGAAAAACAAAGGACACAGAAATGCTACACATACATCAGAAGGGATGGAATGGGGAGGCCAGAAAAAATGGGGGTGCAATTGGGGATGAATGTGAACACACATAATCCTGCCTATTTTCAAAAGCCTCGGAGTATATTCATGTGTTAGAACACAGTATAATAATGAATGTTCTTTATGATTGAGGTGTCATCAAGAAACAAAAAATAAGTTATATTTAGTATCCTTCATTTAAGAAGTCAAGGCAAAATGTAACCCTGTCACAGATTTTCCAGTTCAAATGATTAAATAAAGTTTGAATGCCTTAAAATTTAGTTTTTTAAAAAATTTTATATTTAGGTGGATAATTTACCTGTTCCCTAATGACATCTAATTTAAGTGATCCAAAGAGGGAAACTTAAGTATTAGATTCCAGATTTTCATCAAGAGGAAATTTCATCCTGTATGTTCATTAGCAGATGATATTTATTAAATGTTCACATATATATAGTGGTGTACAAACTGTTACAGTTAGTGCATTTTCATTTTCATTAAAACATTGTAACCAAAAGCTTGTTTGCTATTAAATGACCGAAATTCTGAGAGGCTCAGATTTGTTCATTTGGTGCAATACAGCTAATTCAGGTTCAGTAAAGAAATTGGCAAAGTTCATTACCTAATGAGAATAGGCTAGATTGTTTGATTCTGCTGTTCCACCAAATTGTTGTTTAAAAACAACAAATTTTAAATTTTTAAAAATTCACCTTTAAAGTATTTGAAAAGCTGAAAAGATGGTCAGGAACTGCAAGGTTAACTTGGGGGAGAAAGCTGGCCCAGGGAGGTAAGTAGATCATCAGAGCACTAAAGTCAGTTTTGCCTTCAAGACATTTGCCAAAACACAAATGGGCTTTGGTTCATCAACTCAGACCAGGAGAAATGAAACTGAAAGCTCAGAGTGTGTAGAAGCTGTAAAGCCTTAGAAAAGTTGCTCCACACATGAGAAAAGCGTGCTTATGTGCATTAAGGATATTCGTAGCAGCATTGTTCTTAATAGCCACAAAGCTGTCCATCAAGAGTAAAATGAATAATGATGAAAATTATACAACAGTGAAAATAAACTTTGGTTACATGTAACAAGGATGAGTCCACAATGTTGGAGTAAAGAAGCAAGATAAAAGAATACATGTAGTATGACCTGGTTTATATAAAACAGCCAGACAATGCTAAAAAGCATTGTGTTTTTTTTTTTTTTTTTTTTTTTTTTTTTTTTTTTTTTTTGAGACGGAGTTTCACTCTTGTTACCCAGGCTGGAGTGCAATGGCGCGATCTTGGCTCACCGCAACCTCCGCCTCCTGGGTTCAGGCAATTCTCCTGCCTCAGCCTCCTGAGTAGCTGGGATTACAGGCACGCACCACCATGCCCAGCTAATGTTTTGTATTTTTAGTAGAGACGGGGTTTCACCATGTTGACCAGGATGGTCTCGATCTCTTGACCTCGTGATCCACCCGCCTCGGCCTCCCAAAGTGCTGGGATTACAGGCTTGAGCCACCGCGCCCGGCCTAAAAAGCATTGTTTATGGCAAGCCTTGGCAAACTTTCCCTTAAAGGCAAGATGGTAACTATTTTAGATTTAACTGCCACATGGTCTCTGTTACAACCAAAGCTACTAAACTCTGCCACTGTAGTGCAGAAGTAGCCCTAGTCCAGCCAAAGCTGTGTTCCAGCAAGAACTAATCCCTAGTTTATGGATACTTGTATTCAAGATAAAATTACTTTTTAAAGTAAGGGGATGGGAGAAGGAAAATGATAACCATAAAAAGGTTTTGGAGAAGAGAGGGGTTTATGATCAGGGAAGGATAAATAAGGACTTCCGGGATGCTGGCAGTGCTTTCATGTGGCTTGTGCATGGAGGTTGCCCAGATGTTTATCTATTAAATCCTGTGTAAAAGTTGTACAACAAGTTGTATGTCTTAAATAAGTTTTTAAAAATAAAAATTGTCAGTTTTTCCTTAAATGTTTAATTCAGTGTGTGTGGATTTTTGTTTGCTTTTGAATTGCACTGCTTTCTGAAATCTGTCAGAAATATTTCTAGAAGAATTTAAATGTTATATTACTATGTGATTTTAAATCACAAACATTTAAAAATATAGAACACTACTATTTTGTATTAATAATTCAGGATATGAACACTAGATAATATGTGTCAGTGACTTAGATATAATATGGCTTTCAGTTACAATCTTGGCTTTATTTACACGAAAGGATTACAGTTGTCCTCTTTCTCTTACTCACAGGTTCAGTAGATGAAGGCGTTACTGAGGGGTTGCCTACACTTCAAAGCACGTCTAGCACTAATGCTCCTGCGGATGATGATGATCGGTCAGTACTAATATAGCATGTCATTACCTTGTAAGGGTTGTGTTTACAACTCCAAATTCAAGCATTTTATCTCAGAGTTGTGGAAGTTTATTGCAACCTCACTTCAGTATACACACAGAGTAATGAAGTAGCATCATCACATTATAAATTAGAGCACCTATACAAGGCTTTTTTTTTTTCCAGCATTTCCATAACTACCTAGTCCCATTGCATTAAATCGTATGTGTATCAGGTGTTGGCAAACTATGAACCACAGGCCAACTCCAGCCCACCACCTTTATTCGTAAACCAAGTATTATTGGAACACAGCCACACTCATTTGTTGACATATTGTTTGTGGATGGCAGAGTTGAGTGGTTGAAACAGACTGTATGGTGTGCAAAGTCAGAATGTGTACTGTATGGACTGCTGTGAAAAACGTCTGCCAGAGTCTGATCTGTATACTCATAACTCCCTCCCTGCTTGATATTTCCACATAAATGTATAAAGGGCATTTCACATTGAACAAGGCCAAGATGGAACTCTTGATTTCTAACTCCCTGTCTGAATCCTGCTTCTCCAGCTTTTCTCCCATTTCAGTACACCTCATCATTATCCCTCTAATTTCTCAAGCAGAATCTCTGAGAATTAATGTTTTTCCCTACCAATCTTCATCTCCCCCTTAGTTAATCCTTAAGCAAGTCCTGTCCACTCTGCCTATAAAATATATCCCTGTCTACTTTTCCAGTCTGTACTATAGCCACCCTAGTCTAGGTCACCACCATCTTTTGCCTTGACTACTGCAATAGCCTTCAAATTAGCCTCTGATTTCATTCTTCCCCAATTCTAATCCATTTTCTATGTAGCAACCAAAATCATCTTTTCTTTTATAATTAAGTCAGATTATGTCACTGGTTTTTGTTGTTTTTTTTTTTTAAAAAAAAAGAAAAAATGAAGGAGAGGAAGAAAGAGAAAGAGGAAGAGGGAGAGAGAATGGGGATGTTACTTTATTGCCCAGGCTAGAATGCAGTCTAAAAATGGGTATGCCTGTAATTGTGCTTAATAATAGAGACATGAAAAAAAAAAAAAAAAAAAATGAGGGAAGAAAATAACAAACAAGCAGCCAACCAGTATTTCATTGAAACCTGTAAATAGGCCGGGCGCGGTGGCTCAAGCCTGTAATCCCAGCACTTTGGGAGGCCGAGGCGGGTGGATCACGAGGTCAAGAGATCAAGACCATCCTGGTCAACATGGTGAAACCCCGTCTCAACTAAAAAAATACAAAAAGTTAGCTGGGCATGGTGGCACGTGCCTGTAATCCCAGCTACTAAGGAGGCTGAGGCAGGAGAAATGCCTGAACCCGGGAGGCGGAGGTTGCGGTGAGCCGAGGTCGCGCCATTGCACTCCAGCCTGGGTAACAAGAGTGAAACTCCGTCT
>NW_022436956.1:5047742-5218466 GCF_009761245.1 Sapajus apella
GTGGGAGACTAAGTCTCTTTATAAGTCTTATATATCTGGGTATTCCTGTATTGGGTGCGTATATATTTAGGATCTTTAGCTCTTCTTGTTGCATTGATCCTTTTATCATTATGTAATATCCTTGTTTGCTTCTTTTGATCTTTGTTGTTTTAAAGCAACTTCTGCTTTTTATTTATTTATTTATTTTTGCTCTCCATTTGGTTGGTAAATCTTTCTCCATCCCTTTGTTTTGAGTCTTTGTGTATCCTTGCATGTGAGATGGGTCTGGATGCAGCATACCGATGGGTTTTGGCTTTTTTTTTGCCTGTCTGTGTCTTTGGATTGGGGATTTAGTTGATTTAAATTTAGAATTAATAATAATATATGTGAGTTTAATACTGCCATTTAATGTTAGCTGGCTGCTTTGCCTATTACTTGATGTAAATTCTTGATTATGTTGATGCTCTTTATTTTTTGGTATTTTTTAGAAAGGCTGATACTGGTTGTTCCTTTCTCTGTGTAGTGGTTCTTTCAGAAGCTCTTGTAAAGCAGGCCTGGTGGTGATGAAATCTCTGAGTGCTTGCTTGTTCACAAAAGATTTTATTTTTCCTTCGCTTATGAAACTTAGTTTGGCTGGATGTAAAATTCTGGGTTGAAAGTTCTTTTCTTTAAGGATGTTGAATGTTGGTCCCCACTGTCTTCTAGCCTGTAGGGTTTCTGCTGAGAGATCTGCTGTGAGTCTGATAGGCTTCCCTTTATCGGTAACCTGACCTTTCTTTCTGGCTGCCCTCAGTATTTTCTCCTTCATTTCAACCCTGGTGAATCTGGCGATTATGTGCCTTGAGGTTGGTCTTCTTGAGGAATATCTTTGTGGTGTTCTCTGTATTACCTGGAGTTGAATATTGTCCTCCCTTGCTAGATGGGGAAAGTTTTCCTGAATAATATCCTGAAGCGTATTTTCCAGCTTGGATTGGTTCTCTTCATCACATTCAGGTACACCTATCAAGCATAGATTAGGTCTTTTCACATAGTCCCATATTTCTTGGAGACTTTGCTTGTTCCTTTTTATCCTTTTTTCTCTAATCTTGTCTTCTCGTTTTATTTCATTAAGTTGGTCTTCGACTTCTGATATCTTTTCTTCTGCTTGATCGATTCGGCTGTTAAAACTTGTGCATAGTTCGCGAAGTTCTCGTGTTGTGTTTGTCAGCTCCATTCACTTATATTCCTCTCTAAATTGTGTATTGTTGTTAACATTTCGTCAATCCTTTTTTCAAAATTCTTAGTTTCTTTGCGTTGGGTTAGAACAAGTTCTTTTAATTCACAGAAGTTTCTTACCATCCACCTTTTGAAGCCTACTTCTGTTAATGGAACACACTCGTTCTCCATCAGGCCTTGTTCCATTGCTGATGAGGAACTGTGATCCCCTGTAGAGGGAGAGGCGTTCTGATTTTGGGTATTCTCAGCCTTTTTAGGCTGTTTTCTTCCCTTCTTTATAGATTTATCCATCTGTGGTCTTTATAATTACCATCTTTATAATTGGGTCTCTGAGTGGACGTCCAACTTGTTGATTCCCAGTGCTAAAATCTGAGCAATCCAGTGCACCGGCCAAAACAGCGGTGTTATGATTGATGGTGCTTTTCTGACACTGCACCAAGAACCGCCGCACCAAGGCAGCGGCAAAACCACCTAGACGGCCACAAGAGTCGCGCTGGCGACCCATGGGGCTCCTCCGCTGGGAATCTCCTGGTGCGTGAGCAACAAAAATTCATCTGAAAGTGTGGTGCCCTCTTGTTCTCTGCGCTTTCACTGGGAGCTACATTCCCGAGCTGCTAGTGATCGGCCATCTTGGATCTCTCTCCTATGTCACTGTTTTAAGCTATAGATTCTTAACATTCTTTATTCAAATACCTAAAATCTATAGTCCTTGCTATGCCTTAGAGCTCTACATGAGACGACTTCTGCCAAACTCCTTTCAGACCATTCTCCCCCTTACACTACATTCTAGCCTCATAGATCTTCTTTCATAGTTCCTGGAGTACTGCCTTTGGGCCATTCTGTCACTTTAGGACCTTTGCCAGAAAAGCTTTCTCTCCCATTTTTCACATTGTTGGCTCTAGATTCTTGACCTTCAGATTACTGTCTTGGTATCGGTTCTCAAGGAGACTTTTCCTGACCACCAGTCTCAAGCAGCACCCAATCACTCTTAAATCCTTCTAATTTAATTATCTGCTCTGATAATTTCCTTGATTATTATCTGTGTCTCACCCACTGAATGTAGACTCTACAGAATGATTACATTCTTCCTCAGAGAAGGTCCAGGACGATCTTAAAAACGGTATTTGTTGAAAACTTGAAGGATTCAGGGGACTCAAACCAGGTTCATTTTTCTTGGATAGCTAAACCTAGTAGGGAGGTTATGAACTGGAATCGTTTGAATGGATTAATGAAAGCATAAACAGCAATGTGCCTAGTCTCCTTAATTTCAGGTATTAATCAGGTTGTTTGTTCTGTGTTAGATACTGTGCTGCATGGTAGAAATTTAGAGATGAAATATGCAGCCCCTTTCCTTAAGGAGCTCAATCGATTTTGGAGGAAGGATAAGGATTGAAGGTAGACAAACAGATCATCATAAGTGATCTGCAGAGCTCTGTTGCCCTGCATAGGAGGATGCCTACCTAAACCACTGATAAGTCAAAGAAGGCTTCCAGGAGGAGCATGTGACTTCCTAGCTACATTTCGTAAAATGAGTAGGTGTATGGTATAGGGTATGTTTGGGGAGTATGACAAGAAATGAGGCTAGAAAAGCATAGAAAGTTCATATCATGAGGAATCATCTATACCTTGCAAAAGGGTTTGATTTTATTCTGAAGATAACAGCCATTGTAGAACTTTAGACAAGGGACTGATTTGATCAGAACACTATGATGCAGTGAAAGGATGGATTAGAGGAGTGTGGAGCTAAATGGAGAGAGTTA
The DNA here is from genome assembly GCF_009761245.1 of Sapajus apella. Taxonomy (NCBI): domain Eukaryota; kingdom Metazoa; phylum Chordata; class Mammalia; order Primates; family Cebidae; genus Sapajus; species Sapajus apella. The sequence continues at coordinate 5,050,697 of NW_022436956.1, forward strand.
TTAATTCAGGCTTGTATTAATGAAGGCCTAAATTTCAGAAGTGGTTAGAAGAAAAGGATTGTTAAGATTAAGGACATTTAAGGTAAAATAGTTGATATGTTCTGTGGTCGTGTGTCCATGTTTAACCAAGATAGGCATTCTGGGCCGGGCGCGGTGGCTCACACCCGTAATCTCAGCACTTTGGGAGGCCAAGGTGGGCAGATCACCTGAGGTCAGCAGTTTGAGACCAGCCTGGTCAGTATAGTGAAAACTTGTCTCTAATAAAATACAAAAATTAGCCGGGTATAGTGGCACATGCCTATAATCCCAACTATGAGGGAGACTAAAGCAGGAGAATCACTTGAGCCTGGGAGGCGGAGATTGCACCAAGATCACACCACTGCACTCCATCCTGGGTGACAGAGCGCGACTCTGTCTCAAAAAAACAAAAGCGTTCTGGACTGTAACTTTATTTTTCATGTTGTTAAAGTAAAATTTGCAATCTAACAGTTAAACTGTTTCAAAAAGTCTTTTAAGTGTTTTATCTTTTTTTATTTAAAATTGACCTATAGCAGTGTTTATTCAGTTTAAAAATCAGAGCCTGGTTGCCTTCTTTGGTCTGTTTTTTTTAGATTGGAAAATGTTCAGTATCCCTACCAACTCTACATTGCTCCTTCTACCAGCAGTACAGAACGACCAAGTCCAAATGGTCCAGACAGACCTTTTCAGTGTCCAACCTGCGGGGTGCGATTCACCCGTATTCAGAACCTAAAACAGCACATGCTCATCCACTCAGGTAATGTCACCTTCCCTGTTGTTGCATAAGTAAACATTCTGAAACATTTTATTTTGGAGTCCCAGTTAAAATAGAAAACAGGTGCTTCTGAGTTTAAAAAAGAAAAAAAACTCTGGGAAATCAAATGAAAACAGAATAGCTAAGGTTTATTGCTGAAATGGTGCAGTGTCAGAAAGTTGTTTGCCATGGGTGTTAAGTATTCTGATTGAAAGAACCTAAGGTGATATGGAGTGAGTAATTTGTAAATAAAAAGACATATTAGGTGTGCACATAGAGGTGAGATAAACAAGTGCAAACAGAGATGGTAAAGCAAATAAGGTTAAAAGGGTCAATGTGGGTGTTCTTTGTGCTGTTTTTCTTATAACGTCTCTGTAAGTTTGAAATTATTCCCAAATAAAAGGTGTGTTTAAAATATATTTTCTTGCTGATTTACTTTCAATTCTACAGCCTCAAATCTCCGTGTTCCCTGATGAGTCAGCTTTGTAGTTTGTATACATTTTTAAAACGTAAGAGAGATTTTGGATAGATGAATAGAAGGGATTTGAAACTTTAGTTCAATAATCACATAAAGGCAACAGGATTCTTGTGGGTAAAACACTGACCTCTGATGAGTAAGAGGTCTTTGCTGCTGTTTTCAGCTGTGTGAGTTATTATCTCACTTCCCTCTTCTGTAGCTAGGTCTTATAGTCCCTGGCCTAGCACCAATTCTCTGTGACTTTGTTCAATCAGCAGATTGTGTTTTGAAAGGTTTTAAAATTTTTTCCCCAAAAAACTGTGATAATGAATTTGAGGAGACTATTAATATACTTTATAACTTATTTATTTCTAGCAATATTACATCAGATTACCCCCAAAAAAGCATTATATCAAATGATGGTTCTGTCTTGCTCATTACATTCAGAGATGTTGGAAGTGTTCTTTCTTCTTCTCGTTTCTCTGTGAGATAGGGAACAGAGAGTAGGTCCTGATGATTTTCACATCTTTTCAAACAAACCTTTCTAATGAAATGAAATAATACATGCTGTTACATGGAGATTTGGGTTCTGTCTACATACTGTAGTTAAATTGTGTTTCGAAGTTAGTAAAATAGATGATTTAGAAAAGTATTCAAAAATCATCTTCAGTAGACATTACCTAGTTTGCCTCCCCTGCTGCCTTTTTTTCTTTTCATTTTTAAGCACTTTTCAAATTCTGCACATTTTCAAATTAGAATATGTTTTTGCTGGTAATTTTTGTCTTTTCAAATGATCTGTTGCTACAGAAATAAAATTAACAGATTTGTAAGGTTTATGACTTTTCAGTTTAATTTTTGTTTTTAGATTATATTTTGTTTTTCTTTATAGGAATTAAACCATTTCAGTGTGACCGCTGTGGGAAAAAGTTCACCAGGGCTTACTCGCTAAAGATGCATCGCCTAAAGCATGAAGGTAAACGCTGTTTCCGGTGCCAGATATGTAGTGCCACTTTCACTTCCTTCGGGGAATATAAACACCACATGAGGGTTTCCCGGCACATTATCCGCAAGCCTCGGATTTACGAGTGCAAAACATGTGGCGCCATGTTCACCAACTCTGGAAATTTAATCGTGCACCTGAGGAGTCTGAACCATGAAGCATCAGAGCTAGCAAACTACTTCCAGAGCAGGTGAGGTGCACAACGAAAACCCAACCAGGAAAACTGCTTTCTAAACTCTCTTTTCCTGCTTTTAGGGCAGCCTGCTGTGTTTTTACATCAGGTTGCCAGCTAGTCAGTCACATTCGTTATAAATCCCCACTATTCATACTCTAAACTCCTGATCTGATAAAATTTTGCTGAGTCTTCTAAGTATATAAAATTATAAATATTTTATAGTTGGTATTAAAAATATTTTCCTGTAGAAATAGACTACTTGTCCTCTTGAGAGATTTTTTAAATAATATAAGGTTTAAGTAATTCTGTAATGGATCTTTAATAGATCTTATTGGAAATTTTACCATGTCAGATGATACTTAGTGATACTGGATTACTTCAGACTCTAGACGTTAGTAAAATTCTTGACCACTTCTATTTAAAAAAATCTATATAAAGGAATATCCATTGGCCAGTAAGAAAAGTTTCAACAGTAACTATAATGGGTGTGATGGTTTAGATTTCATGAAGTCATTCCTGTTTTCATTCAGTTTAGAGTTCTATTTTTTTATAATAGAATTACCTTTCTGATATATAGCACATCCAAGGAAATCAGGCTCTAGTTCTAGTTCTGCCACTGACTGCTGTTGATTAAACATGTCACTTTACAGGTGAAAAAGCTTGAAATTTAGAGAAAATGTAAGCTTTAAACTATGGTTTCTAAGTTCTCCTCTAGATATAAAACTGTTGTTTTAAATCATTTATAAGAATTATACTTCTGTAGGAATCCTTAGTTTCTCATAAAATGAAATTTTTACAAATCTTTTACCTTTTTTTTTTTTGAGACAGAGTCTCACTCTATCCCCCAGGCTGGAATGCAGTGGCACAATTTCGTCTTACGACAACCTCAGCCTCCTGAATAACCTGGATTACAGGCACCCACCACCACACCTAGCTAATTTTTGTATTTTTAGTCAAGATGTGGTTTCACCATGTTGGCCAGTTTAGTCTTGAACTCCTGACCTCAAGTGGTCCGCCCACCTTAGCCTCTCAAAGTGCTGGGATAACAGGTGTGAGCCACCATGCCCAGGCCAATTCTTTACATTTTTAATACCTTTATTTTTAAAACCTTTTAATTTTTTAATTGAATACATGGGGTCTTGCATTGTTGCCTAGGCTGGAGTGCAGTGGCTATTCACAGGCACAATCATAGTGCACTCCTGGGGTCAAGCAGTTCTCCTGCTGGGCTACCACACCTGACTTAAAACCTTATTATTTTTATCTATTTATTTTTTTGTGGAACAAAATATCCGCTTGATATCCAAAAAACCTTATTTTTAAACAAATTCCAAATTATTCCTGCATAGATTTTGTTTTTCTCCTCAAATCAAACATTCATTTTATTTAATGCAGTCATCTCTAATTCTGAATGTGTGGTTGCCATCTCACTAAACCTTAGATTATACATAATCATATTAAACATAATTTGCTTGGGACTAAAATAGTGTTCCTGTTAACTACTCCTGTTATCTTTAGCTTCCCTATACAGAACCCTGTATTCTCCACTCTTCTCTAACACCTGAAGTCTTCTTAGAAAATATAACATAGGGCATTCTAAATTGCTTTCCAGATGAACAGATTTTAATTTTTTATTAATACTGAACAATAAAATTATAAAATAAACTTATCAAGTCTAACTACATATATTATTGACAATATTGGTATAATGAAATTTTCAGTTCAGTAATAAGATTTAAATAATGCCTCTAAGATAAGAGTTATTTTACATGCTTGGTTTCAACTACCAAAACATGCTTATAAGTAGAAAATTTAGGAAATACAGAAAAGTATAAGGAAGAAATTTAAAATCTTTTCTGATCTCATTATTTAAGGAAAATAGCCACTGTTTTAGTATATTTTACTGTCCATGTTTTCTGTGGGTATCAATAATTAAATACTTTTTGAGGATTAACACATAGCCAATCTCAAGGCATTCATTTCCAAATTCTGATTCAAAGATAATTTATTTTCATATACCAAATGTAATAGCAAGATACACATACATTATTTTCTACATTTCACAACTCTGTATAGTAGATTATGTATCAGGTCACTTATGCATAAGGACTTAATTTCTTAACTAATGTCAAGTTTAATAATATAAAGCTAGGTTTATATGTCTATTACTCAGTATATAATCAAGAAAAGTTAAGCATTAAAGTTACTCAGATGATCTTTGTTTAAGTGAGCATCCTACATTTGTTTTGTAGATGGAAACTCCTCTACATAGAACAAGAAAGGTGGTAGGGTGTCCAGAGGTATAATAAAAGTGATAATCTGATGTATTGGTGGTAGGGGAGATTGATACATTTTGGTTTTACTGGATGTTTTGGTTCATATTTAGGAAAGTTTATAAGTTGAAAGTTCCTGAGTTTTAATCTTCACTGAAGAATTAGTGAAATGAAAAGTCCCAATTTTGTTGTATAAATCAGAGCTTTTTATTGTTGCTTATCCATTACTGTTTTGAAAATTAATTCCGTATTTCATCCTTTGCCTCTTATCTAGTGATTTCCTAGTGCCGGACTACTTAAACCAGGAACAAGAAGAGACCCTTGTTCAATATGATCTTGGAGAACACGGTTTTGAAAGCAACTCCTCTGTTCAAATGCCTGTAATTTCACAGGTCTCCTCGACCCAGAATTGTGAAAGCACTTTTCCCTTGGGGTCTCTTGGTGGGCTGGCAGAAAAAGAGGAAGAAGTGCCCGAGCAGCCAAAGACCAGTGCTTGTGCCGAGGCAACCAGAGATGACCCCCCAAAGTCAGAGCTGTCTTCTATAACTATTGAGTAATTTTGTGATTTGGCTTCATTTTTGTTTTTTGGAAAGTGCCTGTGCTTGGTCTTGTACATTTAAATTAAATTTAATTTTTTAAACAAAAAAAGCTGGGCAGCAGGGGAGGGGGAGATTGGGAAAGAATTTCCCTTTTTACTTTCTGAGCCCTGAAACTAATTTTATTTTTCATAAATGAGAGATTGCTTCTGTAAGTACATAATAACATGATATTGAAACAGAAACTACGAGACTTAAGGAGAACTGGTTGACTTAAAACATTCATACACCAGTTTCCTCCATTGTTAAAAGTAGGCTAACAACACATCATTAGCTAGAGAGGAAATCAGATGATTATTGACCTTCTTGAGATGAAAAAGTACACAAGAAACTACTAAACAGTTTGACAAATGGCCTGAATAGATACTTACTGCTGTACACAGAATGTTGTATAATATTTTGTAAAGCCTGTTGTTTCTGGAAGTATTTATGGTAAGCTTTCTTAAAAATTATTAGGGTAAATACTTCCGAAATCCAGCATACTTTTTTCTTTAAAGCCTTGTCATTTCTATTATGTTTTTCCTGGTGAAATTTTGGTACTGCAGTGGGCATTCTCTGTACCTTTATAGTACCACTCCAAAGGCAAAGAACTATGATTGACAACGGTCAAGCTGTGGATGAAATGACCAGGAATGGAGAGTGAAGTATGTAAATCTCAGCTTCATAGGAACTTTTCATATTGCTTTTCTGACTAAAATTGCTGTTTACCTGGTCTCTGAATGTTAACGTCTAATTTAAGTCATTGCCCAAATCAGTTAATCAGTTTTCCTCTTGCCCCATCAATATGTTCTCTTCTCTTGCATATATTGGCCTGCTGCCATATAAATTAAAATGTTAGAGATATTCTATATTTTACATATAGGTTTATGTATTGTTGGGGATGTTTTTGTTGTGCTCTTTTGGATGTAATAAAGAATTCTCTGTTGAGGCTATATTCTATTTTTTCCTTTTTTTTTTTTTTTTAAAGAGGGTGGCATCTCACTCTGTTGCTCAGGCTGGAAGTGTAGTGGCTCAGTCATAGCTCACTGCAGATTCAAACTCCTGGGCTCAGGCGATTCTCCTGCCTCAGCCTCTTGAGTAGCTAGAATTATAGGCATGCTCCACCACACCTGGCTAATTTTATTTTTATTTTTTATAGAGATGAGATCTCACTATGCTGCCCAGGCTGGTCTTGAACTCCTAGGCGAAGTGATCCTCCTCCCTTGGCCTCCCAAACTGCTAGGATCACTGCAGCTGGCCAAGGCTACATTCTTAACCCAACTAGATTGTTTACCAAATCCCATATGACAGCAATACATTGTCCTTACATATTTTTAGACATTGCAAAGTTATTAAAAGCAATTACTATAGTTTTTACACAATGTAGGCAACAATGTAAAAGATGAGAATAGGCTGTAAGATTTTCATCTATGACTCATAAATCTGGGAGAAAAAATTGTTAATACTAATGAGAAACTGAAAACCTTACAGCAATGAATATTGCCATTTCTGCTGCTAAAAATATGAAATTTTTTGGTGTGTAGTTGAAATTTTTATGATTCTCTAGACTTGGGTATACTTTTTATCTGGTGCCATTAAAGCATCTCCAATATTTATCCTAAATATTTGTAAGTCCGTGAACAGTGAACATTTGAATAAGTTTCTGTGTAGATACCCAAAGTTTAATAATTATGAGACCACCTGATTTGATTAGAAAAGAGACAGAAAATACAGCTCTTTAGTCAACACAAGATCTGAATTTTGTTCAGGTTCTAGACCATACTAAATGTATATATTTTTAATTAAAGTGATTTGTTTCAGTTTTAGAAATTGGCTAATTCTGTAATTTTTTCCCAAAAAAAAAAAAGGAAAAGGAAATTACATTTTTTTAGGATTGTTTTAGGTTAAGATTGTCTCTGCCCATATTCTGCAGTCCTTGTTTTCAGCTCTTTACCCCACTCATGGACTTGTTTTTACCCATTTGCTCTCAAACATAGGTGTGTTACCTTCAGGAGAATCAACATACACAGGTTATGATAGGCTTCCACCATTTATGCTTCTTTACTGATGGGTTGAATTACTTTCTGCAGCAAACTGTAATACTTCATATAATACTGCTGTTTCTCAACTGGAAAGGTCAGGAATTTTTATTTTAATGTCACATTGTGGTCTTTGAAAACTGTCGTGCCTACCAATAGATAAATCTCAAAATTAATTTTAAAATCCATATTGACAAGAATAGGTAAAATTATAATCAGGAATTATTGTTACTCTTAGTTGCAAGAGGTTATTTGTTTTTGAAAGAGCAAGACGAAAGGGGGGGGAAGGAAAGAAGAATAAAGAAGATAAATGTATAACAATTGTTTGCAGATTTATTGGTTACAAGTGTTTTGTTTTTTAGCTCATTCCCTACCTTGAAAACTTTACATTAAGAGAGCCAAGCACAATTTTGGTAGTTGTAAGATACTCTGTTTTCTCAGAATGAAGGATTACCCATCACTGGGTATTCTTTCCCAAGTGGAAATTTTAGATTTTCATTGGTAATTATAAATGGCCAGGTTTTATGGGAAATCTAAAAATACTGTAAAAATGCAGATCTGGTTAGTTGTCTCTTGCCCAGATCTTACCAATACCAGTAACTAACCAGTACTTAACATAAAATGATACAAAGGCCTTTTTCTATTTCAGTGAGAGTCTACATTTTTCTTGATATATGTACTTTAAGGATACTGGATCTGTTTTATGAAACAAATTTGCAAGGGATAATTGTATATATAGTGGTATTTAGATTTATTTCAAATTCATCTTAGAAAGGGATGCCTAGATGCATAATTTTTACCAGGACATATTGAAAATATTGCAAAGAGCCAGCTATATTATCCCATTCATTAGAAATTACAAGTGTAACTAAACATAAATATTCCAGTTTAGAGTACTTAAACATAGCTATCTTTCTTAAGGCCAGGAAGGTAACTTTGTGGTATCTAAAGGGCTTAAATTTCAGAATGCAGAATAAGTTGCCTTTTTAAAACCAAGCATTTTATACAAGAGCTTTTATTTTCACTTTTTTAACTACCAAATAGGTATGATGTACTTTAGAAGTAAACAAAGATGTTCACCCATGATAATAGATGTTAAAGCTCCTGCAGTTCTCTTCATAAAGGGTATATTCTAATAGTGGAAGCATCTAGCATGTCAGTGGTTTCATCTAATTCAGAAGCAAAGGGATTAATATTGGTCTTTTTTTTTTTTTTGGCATTTTAAGTTTTATATAAATGGATGCAGATGGAGATTATCACCCACAAATATATTTAAATAGATTTTTCTTAATTTGAATTTCAGGTAATCTTTTTATTTCAAGTAATTAGTTATGCATTGAGTTACATTGCCAGTTTTGTTTTTTTAAGTTCTCAATTTCAGTAAGACAAAATATACTAAAACGTTTAAATAGCCTCATTCAGTCTTGCATTTTGACATTTCAACAACCATTCTGGCTTATAGTAATTAGGTCCCCTGTTATGACACATGCCCTTTAGTCTTAAAAACTAGCAAAAAACCTTTCATTTTGTTAAAATACTTTACCAAATGAAATAAACTAGTCAACACATCTAATGTCCATAATTATTGGTAACTTAACCAGTAGGCTGGTTCAGGAGACTCTCCAGGTTAAGAATGGTTCCCTTGGGAGCCTTTGGAAGCTGTATTAAATCTTTCAGTCTTTTCTTCTTTTATTCTTTTCATCTAAACAGAGGCCAGTTATCTATTTTAGCAGCTTTTGCCTTGAAGATTCTCAGATTATGTTTTTAGTCCCTTTTAGCTTTAATAGTCCTTGAAAAATACATTACTATATAATACAATGGCAATTCTATAACAGAATTGTTTTTATTACTTGAAGAATGAATAATCCTAAAATTTTAATATTTCAACTGAAAGAAGTTTGAGATTTGTGGAATTGATGAACAAAAGAATTAGAAACTTTTTACTGTTTCACTCATCTGCAAAGTATGAAGTTGTATTTCTGAAATATACATCCAAGTGAACGAGAATTTAAAATTTTCTCAATATTATTAACATATTAACTGGGGGAAAAAAGCTAGTGTGAAGTTTACAGTTAGAAGAAACAGACCCAAAGTTGCCAAAGGGTAATAAATAAATGTAGTTTTCACTGTAAGTTATTAATGTGAGATGCTTTATTTGTAATATATTTAGATTTTGAAGGTTATTGAGAGACAAATGTATAAAAGCTAAATTTTCTTTTCTGAAGCAGCAGAACAAAATTGGGATAACAAGGAAGCTCTATTGTGGCAAACATGTCTATGAGGAATATTATTCTCCCACAGGCTTTAAACTCAAATCATGAACATTTAAATTCAGTTGTTCCTTATTTTGTCTATACCCATTTTTATCTTTCAGTGTCATTTTTGCTTGACAGAATATAGAGTATTTTTATTTGGAAAGTCCTCAGCAAGATGAATTAGCCAAAAGCAATAATGGTTCAGATTAAACAACAAAGTGGAATTGATCCAATCCCCAGGCTCAACTAAGGAACAGTCGCTCTCTGGATGTTTCATTTTAGACTATGGATAAGTTGAGATGTTGTAATATTTATGGGGGGATTAAGCCTATGTCAGTTATGGGATGAAGACTTGCACTAGTACCATCAGTAGTTATACTTCTTAAAAAACTTTTTACTAAACTGATACAGTTAGATATTTCCACTCTATCATGATTATATTTTTTTGACAGAAAAAAACTGTTCCGTGTTTTTATAAATAGTCTCTGCAGAGATTTCAGATGATGTTATTGGTATCTTGGTTTGGCAGTATCCAAAAAATTGAGATTGCTTTTAAAGTGTTTGTGCTACTTTTAGTTAAGTAAACCCCCACTGTATAAGACCCAGGCCGATTCCAACTAATACCAAGGTTTCTATGTGCATGATAGTTTACAAAGAACTTAAGAGTAAAGACTATGGATTTAAAACAAAAACTTTTTTAAATAAATTTGTTTAACTTTAAAATTTTTAGTTTTTGTTTGAAGTACCTGGTTTATAAAGTCAAATTCTTGTATTATTTCCTTTCTCTTTTAAATTGACGAATTTTGTTGATTAAGCTTAAAGTCCCGGGCACAATTGTGATGATACACTCATAAAATTGCTGCCTAGTGGTTTGAGGAGCTCCAGTGTCATGACTTTTGTTAAATTGCCTTTGTTTACCTACATTCAGTCAAACAGATGAAAAATCATCCCCTAAATGAATGTTGAGGTTACCAAAGTACATCATCTGCTGAGGAAGGATAAATCTTCCTGCTTTAAGGGAGCCCTGTTGTCTCCTCTTAAAACACATTGTTTCCCTTGGTATTAGTGGAAGCTGTGTTCAAGATGGGAAGTCTTTACGCAGTTCTTAGAAACACCTGCTTTCTAAAGAGAGCCTTTTCTAGGATTAGCTTATGTGTGTTCTCTAGGAGATTTTTTATTTCAGTTACCAATTTAATTTTCAACTTGACAGATGCTATGTAAAGTCTCTCATACTGAGAGTAGTCCATTAAATTTTTGAAAGTTGCACTGTTTTTCAGCTTTCAGGTACCTGAAATGAATGACATCAGGTATTTGGAAGGAGTAAGGTCACAAACTTTATTCATTTTCTTCCTTGTACAAAGTGATGACTTCTAATGCTTATATCTCAAGGTATTTTTTAAAAAAGCAACAGTCCCTAATAGAGTAAAATTTGATTTTGGTTCAAGTTCCCAATAATATATTTAATGTTTCTGTTATTACTGGTGCCTCCTGTTGCATCAGATAGAGATTGCCTGCCTCTTTATAGGGCACCCTGTGGCACCTTGTGTCCAACTTGGAGGATAGTATATGGCTTCTTTGTGCCTCTACTATCTTTTCAAAAGCCATTTTATAAAGATCCTAGGTAGCCTATTTTAATATTTAAATATATATATTTGTGAAAGAACTTTTAGAACAGACTTTTTTTTTTTACTTTAAAATGTCTGTATTTCCATTTTTAAGAGTAAATTTAATCTTCTCCAGGATTTAGAAATGTCTTTTTTTTTTTTTCCAGAGAAGCATAATGAAAAAGTCAGATTGAGGTAATAGACCAGAAATAAGTGACAGAAGAAACTGTTGTTTGGTTAAAGGAGACAGATTTGAAGGAAAAAATTTTTGATGTAACAAATTTTTTTAAAAATTTTGTTTTTGTTCTGTAATTTCATATTTGCTGCTACAGTAGCTCAATATTTTACAGGGCTAACATAAATCTGGCTCCATTTAAAAACTGGAGTACTTCCTAGTGCAACCAGCCTAGGCGGAAACTGTACACCATGGTCTTCCAGATGGGCGACTGATGGCTTTGTGTAGCTGATGCATGCTTTAATTTTTGCCTGTAGCCCGGCAGCAAAGGAAGTCGGGGTGGGAGGGACTTTTTTACCCTGCCAGTTATAGCATTATGATTTTTTCTGGGTACTGGCATTTTGTGAAACTCTCAAGGGAAGGTGATGCAGGGGAAAAAATGTGAATTAAATTACATAGATGGATGTTCTTCTACTCCTTTCCTAGAACTCGTACAGCTCTTAACTGTGCCAGTCCCCAGTTCACCAGCTTTGTATCCAGTTGTCATCTCATTCAAGTATGGCTTTACTTGGTGACACTGGCCATAGCTAAGTTACTTGGCATGTTTGACTTTTGACAATAACAAAAATGGTTTTAGATTTTGTTTTATTTCCAAAAAATGTATACAATGTCAGAACTTCACATTTTATATACTAGTATCTGGCTATTAGTATTTTACAGGAACCATAGTTCTTGGTGACTACATATATATATATATTTTTGTGACTTTTTGTAAACTAAGTGCCGTTTCAACGTTACAATCATTTTTAGAGTTATTGTAATCAATGTGAATATCATGTTTTTTCAAATCTGTTCTGAGCCTATAGTGTTTGCTTTGTGAACATAAGTGTATTGTATATATTCTGTATAGTTATATTGTACTGAAATATTAGCTTGTTTGATATAAGGAAAATATGTATTGAGTACCTTTTTGCTAGCCTGATTGTTTAATCTTTTTAAAAAAGGTTTAAACTTTTTTTAAAAAAAAATCTTTAAACTGGCCTTTATTACATGGTCACAAATAAAGTTGCAGTTAGGAAAGGGATGGGCAAGGGAAAACTAGTTTTGAGTGTCTTTAGATAGAAACATGAGACTAAGGTTTGGTTTTGTTTTTGTTTTCTCATTAAAATATCTTACGCTTTATGGAATAAAACTTCCTGCTGTTGTTAATTTGTTATTTGCTGGATGGCTGAGGTCATGTGAGTGAGAAAAGGCATCAGAGTAATTCATTACTTAAATAATTATCTGCTTAGAGTGTACAGAGTAGAGAGGATTACATTAGACAGCACATGTCAATTTTTGGTAAAGTAAGAAGCGTAAGTGCAAAGATCTCACAAACAACATACTCCACCTTGGAAGGAGAGTATAAAGGCAGCTAGTTAGAGGAACTCATCCAATCCTAGAGCTGTTGAATCAGGCTCTTGTATAAAGCTAGGTACTCGTGGGTGGGTTGCATCTTTCAAAGTTGCTCTGATTCTTTCTCAAGTCATATTTTATTGACTAGAGACCAATTGGTGCCATTTCAACGATATCTTACCGCCAGGGAGTAAAAAGTAGGTACCTAGTAGGGGAAAACAGCTCATTACATAGGTAATGAATCTATGAGATCCTGAGGAAGGAAAAGTTTTCTAACTTTAGATTCATTGATGTGGATTTTGACCATACTGGTCTTTAGAATGACAGTAACAGGCAAAGAAAATTATTTTATTCACCCCAAGCTAACTGGATCATTTTAGAATTAAGTTCAGAGAGGAAGAGGGTAAATTTTAAGAAGCATACTCTTTCATTCCAATGTGTTGAGCATTTTTAGCAATTTACCGAATCATTCAAGGTCAGAAAATGGGTTCTTCAGTAGCCTTGGCCACAGATGAAGCGTAAAAGTGCAGAATGTAGAATTGGAAACAGATACATCCTTGCCAGCCATGGTGGCTCACACCTGTAATCCCAGCACTTTGGAAGACTGAAGGAGGAGGATCACTTGAGCCCAGGAGTTCAAGACCAGTCTGGACAACATAGGAAGACATCATCTGTACCCAAAAAACAAACAAAAAAAAACACTGGGCTTAGTGACTCACACCTGTAGTCCCAGCTACTCGAGTGGCTGAGGCGGGAGAATTGCCTGAACCTGGAAGGTCAAGACGGCAGTGAGCTGAGATTGCACCACTGCACTCCAGCCTGGTGACAGAGTGAGAACCTTTCAGTTTGCTTTGCATACTTGCATATAAATTATGTACCAGAAAGATTCCTTTCAGAGAATGATAGTAAAAGTAATGACCAAAGATGTGTATCAACTGATAGAGCAGAAATTAGCAGCTGGCTGGGGCTTTTTCTTTTTTGAACAGGAATTTTGATTCTAAGAACTAAACAGAAAGTCAACAAAATCTGCAAACATACCAAAGGTTTAAAGGGGGAGAACTTGCTTGTAACAACATCAAATCCCACAATTTAATGTATGTCTTTTTTGGGGAGTAAACTTCTATACAGATAGAAAAACTAAGACAAGGCGTATTCAATCTAGAAAGTCAGTCCTCTTGAACACATAGATTTATAAATAGGGTTTGAACACCCTTAAACGGAAAGCTATTTTGTTGTTCTCTTAAATTCCAATTCATTTACTTGAATTTTTCTGAAAAATTAAAATGTTTATGTGTATTTTGTAGATAAGAGAGAGGAGCGGCATTAGCATGGTTTTGCAAGGCTTTCTCACATCCTGCGACCTTTCTACCACACCTGTCTAATTTTTTCCATGACTTAACATTTCTGGCTGCCTTTGGCTGGAAGTCATTTATTGAGTGTCTCGTTTACCGGGGACCTTGAAAGTTAGGCTCAGTACCACACACACACCCCTAGTAACGGGCCGGCTCAAATGACTTGCCTTTGATGATTATTACCATCTAGAGACCCTCTGTTGAGAAAGTTGCCTTAGGATGTAACAAGAAAATACTACACCAAATAAATGTTCTGTAGCCTATTTTAAATTGGGGGCTTAGACAGAAATACTCTTTGACAAGTCAACAGTACATATAGTAGGACCTGTATACGTGATAACTTTTGTCCAGGAACAGAATGCTTTGTTGAATGCAAATGACTCAAAAATTAGTAAACGATCCTTTTCAGTTTGTTTTATGGTTCACAAAATGCTAGCACTTTTAGCTATTTGATCTTCAGAAACCCAGTAAGATAAACAGGAAAAGTAGTAACAGATGTGTGAGCCACATTGACGGTGCCCTTCTTGCCCATTACAAAGAGAGAGCCACTAAGAAATCAGGCTGTGAACAGGGCTGGAGTCTCAAGAGTTATTGACTAAGTGGAGTCTCTGGACTCTGCTCCCTCCCAGCACAGTTCCTAGAACAGGAATTGGGGTTCTTTTGTGCATTGGCACTTTGTGAAACCTTTGAGGGAAGGTAATGCTGGAGTGAAATACGAATTCTGCAGGTGGTTTGTATCTAAATTATCTTACAGGAGAGCCATTGTAACTTTTACGGTGGGAAAAGAATTGCTCATGACCATTTTCTAAAGATGTGCACTGTCGGTTTTTTCTCATGTGCTCTTACCTATTTAATACCTCCACAGGGTTATCCTTCCCACCCCTGTTGATAACATTTTCCATTATTTTCTTCATCCCTGCTGCTACTAGCTTAATTCGAGCCTGTGTGGTTTCTGGCCTAATAACAGCACCAGCCTCTGCTGCCATTCCCTCCCTTCAGCTGGGCTTCCTTCCAGTCCATTCTTGGCATTGCTACTGGAGTCATCTGTCTAATCAGGCCACTGCCCTGTGTAAAGCTTCCTGCCCCCCGGCTCCCCTGGACCCGCCCCTCGATCCTTACTCTCCCCTTCTGCCTACCCACGGTTTGTGGTTGACTCACTCCTGTAGATTTTGTTTGGCTTTACCAAACCACTTAGCCACACAGCCTTGCAAAATCTACCTCAGGGTAGTTGTGAGAATCGAGTAACATGTAAAATGTTTAGAACCATGCCTCATGTATTGTGACCACTACAGAAGCCTTGTCTGTTACTACAAGACACTGGCATCACACTTGCCTCTGTCTCCCTCCACTGACTAAATTCTTGAGGTCAGGGAGTATGCCTTTTATTTGTGTGTCCTCTGTAGTACCTGGTACAGAGAACTCAAAAACTGTCGAATAAATGATTAAATGTTGCCAAGAAATGGTCATAAGCTCAATTTATGACAGTGCTTAGCAGTACTTGCCCGGGAACTTTAGGACAGAATACCTAGAATTATTTTCATCATGCCCCCTGATAAGTAGCCTCAACTCTCACTTTAGCAAATGTCTCAGCATCTTCTTTTCTTTTTTTTTTTTTGAGACGGAGTTTTGCTCTTGTTGCCCAGGCCGGAGTGCAATGGTGCAATCTTGGCTCATCACAACCTCCATCTCCCGGGTTCAAGCGATTCTCCTGCCTCAGCCTCCCGAGCAGCTGGGATCACAGGCGTGTGCCACCATGCCCAGCTTATTTTGCATTTTTAGTAGAGACAGGGTTTCTCCATGTTGGTCAGGCTGGTCTCAAACTCCTGACAGGTGATCCACCCGCCTCGGCCTCCCAGAGTGCTGGAATTACAGACTTGAGCCACCATACCCAGCCCTCACTTTTAAATGAAATAAAAGGCTGTAGGAGTTATGAATTAATACTAACTTTAATCCTCAGAACAACTGCTATCAGCCTGGCCAGAATTTCCGCAACGTATTCTTTAGAACACTGGCATCTGCCGTTTTTCTCCCTTTTATCTGGTTTCCTCATCCATCAAGTTCAACATTAAGTATCTCTTTTTGGGGGGTTTGAGGGGATGGAGTCTTGCTCTGTCACCCAGGCTGGAGTGTAGTGGCACAGTGTCGGCTCACTGCAGATTTCATCTCCTGGGTTCAAGTGATTCTCCTGCCTCAGCCTCCCAAGTAGCTGGGATTACAGGTGCTCGCCTCCACGCCTGGCTAATTTTGTATATTTTTGGTAGAGATGGGGTTTCGCCATGTTGGCCAGGCCGGTCCCAAACTCCTGACCTCAAGTGATCTGGCTGCCTCGGCCTCCCAAAGTGCTGGGATTACAGGCGTGAGCCACCACGCCTGGCCTTAAGTATCTCTTCTTAAGGAAGCTTTCCCAGAGCCTTCCCCGCTGCGTTGGGACTTTATATTATGTTCACATGATATCCTGCACTTCTATTACTATGGTAACTGACTATTTAAAAACAGTTGGACTAAACCCCATTACATCAAGTTCCACTAGGACAGTGATCATATCTGTTTTTTGTACCAAGGGGTCCCCAGGCCCAAAGTTGTTTGAATGAAGTCTCTGCCCTTAAGGAGCTTATGGAAGTAAGCAGAAATAAGAATTGCAGAAATACAACTGATAGAAATAACTGATTGCCATAAGAGAAACACCAAAAAGTATACTTTGGAAATCTGAAGAAGAGAGAGACCCGACTGGAGGAGGGAGGGAAGGCAGCATGGCAGAGGTGACACTTGAGCTGGGTCTTCTTGAGAAGAGATGTAGGATTTGTACAGACAAGTGAGGGACAAGGAGATGGCTCCAGGAAGCAATATGCAGCCTCACAGGTTGAGGGAACAGAAGAAGTGTAACTTGCTGAGCCTTGCAGGATCCCTGAGGGGAAGAGTGGAAGAAAACCTTATAAACTAGACCAGCACCAGATCAGAGAAGACCTGAAGAACTGCAGCAGCTGTATTTGGTGGGAATCATCTCACATTTTCAAGCACAGGAACAACATGAGCAGAGCCCTCTCTAGAAAGATGATTAAAAGTAAGATCCCTAGGTTTCAGCAGAACTTCGGGTAAGAACCCAGAAGGGGGTGGGAGTGGGGCTGGAGAGGAAGGGGTGCGTGTTTGTGACATCCGGGCTGAAGGAGACAGAAGTTGGGGAGAGGTGGCCTGATCTTCAGTCCAGGTCTCATCTCTGTGCAGTAGAGAACAGCAGCTGTATTCTACAATGTAGCAACACCAAGTACCTGGCCTGCCTAAATGCTTAGGCAACCTCCCTTTCTTGTTCCTATTTTGAGAGGAAATTTTCCAAGAGAGAATGAAGCAAGAATTAGACCAAGTTCAAGATGGGCTTCAGAATTAGGCTAAAGAAGAGATTCCCACCCCCTATTGTAGTCATGCAAATTAAGTCATCTAGCTGGTTATTTAGCTATTAAGTTACTAACTCTCCAACAGAATGTAACTTCCACTAAACCAGGTTGATGTGGTGAGCGCTCCAAAGACATTTCTCACGTGCAGTTTCTGCTGCCTACCATTCCTCCTTATTTCCATCTGTGAGCATTGAATGACTCATACGAGACATTGCAGATAAAGCAGTGAACAGAACAACAGAAATCCTGCCCTCCTGGAGTTTATAGTCTTGGTGAAGGTTGGGTATGATCAACAACAAAGATAAGCAGTGTGGTTAGGTGGTACTAAGGGCTAAGGAGAAAAATCAAAGTGGGGAGAAAGCATTGGTGGCCCGGTGAGGAAGTGACAGTTGAGTCTAAAGGCCCAGTGAGGAAAGAGGCTGCAGGCAAGGGGAGCGGCTGGTGTGAGGCCTGGGAAGAAGCCAAAATAGAACAGGCAGTGCCAGAGAGATTAAAACATGACGCATCAGAGGAGCTGGGAGTGGAGGAGGCTTGTTTCCAGGCCTAATAGATGGCTTTTCTGAGGCCAGGTGCAGTGGCTCACACCTTGTAATCCCAGCACTTTGGGGGGCCAAGGCGGGTGGATCACCTGAGGTCAGGAGTTTAAGACCAGCCTGGCCAACATAAATACAAAAAAATATTAGCTGGGCATGGTGGTGAGCACCTGTAATCCCAGCTACTCGGGAGGCTGAGGCAGGAGAATCACATGACCTGGGAGGCAGATGGCCTTTCTGGACAGTCAAAGGAAGCCTGTTTCCCCAACACAAGCCAAGGAGCCTGTGGCTCTGAGCTAGAGCCAGGTGCTCACAGCACTTGTCAACTTTAATTTTTTAAAAAGCAGAGTTCATTCTCCATACCCAAATTTTTATCATCTATGGGAATTAAAATGCCGTTTGAAAGTCCTCTACATGTCAGATCCCCAACCACAGAGGGACTGGCTGACCACACAGCTACTCCTGCGTGTGCCAACCCCAGAACGTGCTTCACAGGCATGTACTATGTGTTCATTCAATAGATTAAAAATGGCTTTCATAAGAGCACTTAACTGCCCTGGAGAAGGCCAGGGTAAGGGATGAGATTTAAACAGCGGCAATGTGCATTTGCACTGATTCATCCACTGGTGCCCAATATGTGCCAGTATGTTCGTGTTTGATTTCTCTCCAGAGCTAGAGTTCCACAGAACCCTGCCCCCACACTTACCTTTGAGAATTCCAATCCACTACATAGATACAGGCTGGCAGACATGGCAGGGGTTTCCTTGTGGTCTCAAGAGAAAGACTGGCACAGATTAGTTTCAGAGGAAGAGTTGGTTCTAACTTTACTTTGCACTTTGTAAGTACACCAATACATGCACATATATCTACACAGACACACAGACATGTATATAACTTATCTCAGTGGAAAGGAGGGAAAACTGAAGGAGGCAGAGGCCTCCCTAGTTCAGTAAGAGAGAAACTTTGGACCCCTAGTCCTCCCCATGTCATCAGAATGCTCTGTAACCACCACTCATGCTCACCTAAGTGCCCACTCCCAGAACTTCCCCCCAGACCCAGATGGGATTGGATCACAGGGCCCTGAGCCTCCACCCCTGAAGCACATGGGAACAAGAGCCCTTCCACGCGGAGTGAAGTCGCTGTGCTCCCAGTGGAGCCTGCCTTTGCAGCCAGCCCTGACTGGCCTCTGTTGACAGGCCTCAGGTGTGGAAAGAATTTCCCCAATTTGCCGATTGTCTCTCTGCCTGGGCTGTTCCACTCACAGTCATTGGTTTGCCCCAGCTCTTCTGTGCGTCAGTGGACTTTCCAGTTCCTCCCCCAGCGGTAAGCGTAGGTATGGAGTGGGGCAGAGGGATGAGCAGAAAGAGCCAAGAGCAGGGAAGCCACTGAGCAGCTCGGCTCTGCCCAGCAGCCCCCCGTCTCCAGGGAAACCAGCTGCCACCCACGCAGCACACGGCACCCAAGCTCCAGAACCTCGGAGTGTGGGCCTTGTCCCTGGTTCTGTCCACCTGGCATCTCGAGAGGCCACCTCTAGGTGTGGGAAGTGGGTAGTTATGTAACCTGTGCTCAGTGAGACACTAAGGTTCAGTGCTTGTTTCCCAGAAGTTGTCCGTGGTGTAGTTCCAAGAACAGCTAGTGTCCAAAACAGAGGAAGCTCGCTCATCTTAAGAAGGATGAAAAGCATCTGGGTGGCCACGGTAGGTTCCAGGTCCTGTGGATCCAGAGTGACAGGAGCGTGTGGTAAGAAACACACTTACCCTTCCAGAGCCAAAAACTCGTCCTTCAGTGGCTGAGTGCAGATAAAACGTTTCCAAACCGCTCAGCTGTACCCTCTGCCTCTGGAAGTGTCCTTCCTTCCCCCATTGGTAGACTGCAGGCAGGAGGGCTCTCGGTGCATGGGGATGGAAGGGGCCTGGCATGAGCATCACTTTCCCCTCCAGGTGTTATTTTGAGGATCCCAGCTGTACTCCTAGTTCCTAGAACAAGGCCTGGCAAACAGACGCCAGTGAGCACCCTTTAGATGGGCAGGCGGGGAGATGGAAGTGAGAAGCTGCTGGAAATGGGTCCACAGGAAGGCAAGTCTGGTAATCAGCTTACAGTTAAACACCCCCAGTATGATATGAGCATCAATACACTTCCTCCCTCAGGCATTTTCAGGAACGAAGGAGCACCAATTATGAGCTGTCCGCAGAGAACTCCAGCTCTTCACGGCTCGGGGTGCTCTTTGGTGCCCCCATACCGGAAGTGGTGCCACGTGACAGCTCTGCAGGACTTTAGCAATCCCCACCCCAAGTCTTCATCCGCTTCCCTAGGCCTTAGTATGAACATAGCTGGTTAGCAATATTTAACCTTGGAGAAGAAAAGCCTTAGAGACGTGGAGGCTTCCAGGTACATTACATAAGATGTGGTCAAAGCTCTGGCAGAGGTGGTCTCAGCAGCATCTCCATACCCATGAGAAGAGAGCAGAGAAAGGACCTGGTTACCCATGACCATGTTTCCAAATTCCCTTGGCCTCCCATAAAACTGCTCCAACCTGGGAAGGTGCCAGGGACTCCTGTGTGATTCCAGCCCTTAGCACTCTCCAGGGTCTCAGAAGTAAGGCCTATTCCAGGTGAGCAGTGATGGAGTGTTTTGGTCAAGTGTTCAGGAAACACTTGGGGGACTTGTGTCTGCCAGCTTCTCCAAGACACAGTGGGTTCCCCACTCTATGCCCAAAGCACCCAGGGTGAAGGTCAGGGCACAGGAAGGCAGTGGGGTTAGCCCCTGGAACGCCACCTTCACAGCGGTGTCCCAAGCCTGATGTTTCCACTCATGGGAGCACAGGTGTTTGGCATCTATGCTTCACCAAGATGCACCCTAAACCGTGCGGGCAGGGGCTTGTGGGTGAGGTGGGCTGCCCAGTGCCGCCTTCTGAACCACACGTCCATCCTGCCCTGCTGCCCGGCTGGTCCTGCTGAAACACAGTATGCGTGTCCCTGCTGCCGTCACCAGCAGTGAGCCCCACAGTGGACTCTGAACCAGGCCCACATCACCTTTCTTTACTCAACCCAAACTTACAAAATATTCTTTTGAAAACTAAATCAGGCCGGGCGCTGTGGCTCACTCCTATAATCCCAGCACTTTGAGAGGCTGAGGCAGGTGGATCACCTGAGGTCAGGAATTTGAGACCAGCCTGGCCAACATGGCAAGACCCCATTTCTACTAAAAATACAAAAATTAGCTGGGCATGGTGGCGGGTGCCTATAATCCCAGCTACTCAGGAGGCTGAGGTGAGAGAATCACTTGAATCAGGAAGGCGGAGGTTGCAGTGAGCCAAGATCTCACCACTGCACTCCAGCCTGGGCAACAGAGCAAGACTCCATCTCAAAAAGGAAATCAAATGCCTTCTGTTTAAAATAAATACCCAACAAAAAAAGTTCAAGCTGTTAACTGTTCATTTTTCAGAAGCTTTTGAATTCAAACAAAATGGAATTATATTTTCAGCTTGGGTCTTGCTACATGTCCCCAGGTCCCAGTGAAAAATCCTTGTCACTGGTGATGCAGAAATATTTCTGTCCCCCCACACAGGTTCAGTTTTTGGGTCTTCTTTGGGACTGGAAAATCTGGGCACAGAGGCCAGCCCTGCAGAATCTCTCTCCAGCTCTTCTCCCTTGAGGCTCCAGGCCGAGCCCCCGCCCTACCACCCCTGGCCTCTGTTCCCTTTGCTTAAGTTTCCAACAAGGCCAAGCAGCCTTCAGCAGAACTGAACTGCTCAGGGAGGAAGACGCGGGTCACAGGCTGATCCTCCTGAATCAGAGGACAGAACATGTCGTTCCACTGCCCACAGCCAAGACCTCAAGGAAACATGCTCTCTCCCCAGTCCACACTGCCCCAGGCAGAGGAGTAAGAGGAAGCAGATGGTTTGGCCCCTTAGAAAGGGAAATGCCCAGGGGCTGCTGGGGGCGGCCAAGGAAAGAAAGGGTGGGGTAGATTTTGAAATGCTGATGAAGCCGGGTTGGAATCCAGCTAGTGAAAGTCTGTCTGGGCCTTTTCCACGTGTGCCTAAGCCAGTGAGTTTATGACCTGAGAGGGAGAGGTCCTGCCTGGCTCCAGCCCCTAAAGACCCAGGTGGAGCAGGCACTGGCTGCAGGAGGCTGTGCAGTCTGTCATCCATCGTACATGCGAGTGGAGCCAGCGGCCAAGGTGTGTTCTTCTCTTCCTCCGCTGAGGAACCCTGAGCAGGAGGCTCGCCCCCATACGGCCACAGTGTCCTCTCCTGTAGCTGGGAATGATGGCACCCACTTCCTAGGACTGTGATGAAGGCGACACTTGACATAAAGATTGGAGCAGTCATTCTTCCAGGTGCTCTCCAGCTCTCGCATCCAGCGCAGGAGACAGAAGGAGGTCGCTTAGCATCCCACTTAGCAAGATCAGGGGCACGCAGCTGGGGTGGAGGCACAGTGAGGTCCCAGGCTGGACGGGGCCTATCTATGCTCCCACACTAGGAGGGGATGAGAATGCCTCACTGGCATTTGGCACAGGTCACCTTGAATGTAAGTTTCTTTCCAACCGTGAGCTACCAGTTCTGAAAGGATGTCCCTCAGGCAGCTGCTGGCCTGGGAAATAGGTTCTCCACTGAGCCGTGAAGGGTCACACAGGCCCTCGCGCACACCCCAGAAGGTCCCAGGCAGAGGCGCCTTTCCTGCTCTCGGCTCAGGCCGGTTGGCCAGACCCCGACCTCACCTGCCAGGAATGTGACCTCTTTCCCCACCTGGACATGCCAAGGACCTTGTTTCCCAAGTGTCTGCCTCACAGGGGGCCCAGTGCCCCCCAGCCTACACCGGGTGCCCATTCCCAGGTCACAGACGGCTGATCTGTCAAATTAGTGAGCGGCCGCTTCTCTCATCCTTTCCCTCAGCTCATACAAATAAGCATATTACCCATTCTTTTGCAACATTTTATTTTTTTTAAACAGATTTTATTTTTTTCCTAGCCGATACCTATACATTTCTTCTGTCCTGTTTGTCTTCATCAGGATTTGGACGGAAGTGGATTATGAGCTGCGAAGAGGTGTCAGATGCTCTGGTGTATTCTGGGAGCCGTTCTCAGAATGTCCTTCTGCGTGGAGAGTCAGATCTTCTCCACCCTTCCCTGGTGGGCCTGATCCCTCGACCCCCTCCCCGACACTGTGTTCTCAGAGCTCTGCGGAAAAAGCGCACAGGCTGAGGATGGAAGAATTTCCCTGCTGAGCTCTTTCCCTATTGAGTTAAACAAGACCATATGAAGTTCCAGAGCATCTGGCACAGAGGCTGGGTTATTCTCGATCCAGGGGTGTGGGCAGGGGAAACAGTGATAACCTCCAAGGTGAACGCAGCACGTGGGGGAGGGAGCCGCAGCCAGCCAAGGCCAAGGGAAAGCTGAGTTCCCATCCCAGGAAAACACACAGGTCCCTCCTGCTGGAAGATGCTGAGACTATGGAACGAACAGACAATGGAGCAGAGTCCACCTCCGCCCGCAAACAGCCCTGGACGGTGGCTTTTTAGGAAACGATGGGAGGGTGCGGAAAGGGTGGAATGGACACACGGTCTCCGAGCTGGCGCAGGACGGTGGAACTTGGGAGGAGACACTCCTCCTGAGGAGAAAAGGAGAGAAAAAAAGGAAGAGGATAGTTAAGCCCATTTTAATCCTAAGAGGATCTCTTTATCAAAATGCAATGTCCTCGCTGTAGGCATATCAGGTCACAGAAGAAACCAGTGTCTACACACAGGCTTCCCTTTGGTGGCCGGCCAGAGCCCCGGAGTGGAGCCAGGCCAGCCCCTGCTGGCACTTCTGGCTGTGCGTTGCAGGATCCTGTGCCCCTATGCCCCTAAAGGAACGCCTGCCCTGACATCTTCCCTACTGCCAACACTGTGCTGGCCATTTCATGGGACAGCAGCTTGAACCATCTTCTAGGCAGTCCAAAGATATAAAACCAGGGAAAAGTACTCCCATTTCTTCTTTGGGGTTTGGTCTCATCATTCTTAGTGGTGTTTCAGGCCTTTCCAAGCTCCCTTCCTGATTGTCACTCTGAGGAATGGCCCGGTGGCCTGGCCTGAGGTAGCTGTCGTGCTCACCGCCTTCAACCTCCCTTTCCTGTCCCCGTTAACTGTCCTCACTGCGCAAATTGAGGTGCACTATGGCTAATGAAAATCGTCCTCCATCTGGCTGAGTGGACTCCAGAACGCAAGAAGCAATGCCATTGAGAACGGCAATGCGGATGGAAGACAAGTGCATGACCAGCCTGGGAGATGGGTCTTCTGACCGGAACATTTCACAGCCCGAAGGTCTCTGGAAGGTTTGCAGGATTCCCAAAAGAAAGAGGACGCATTAGAGGACAATTCCCAAATGCTGGTCTACACATATTTGCTGCTGAGACAGTTTTGAGTGTTTACACAAAAATTAAAACATTTAAAACATTTGCTTTTTAAATTTTTCGAGACAGGGTCTCACTGTTTGCCCAGGCTGGAGTACAGTGGCCCAATCTTGGCTCCCTGTTGCCTTAACCTCCTGGGCTCAGGTGATTCCCCCACCTCAGTCTCCCAAGTGGCTGGGATTACAGGTGCCTGCCACCATGCCCTGCTAATTTTTTTGCGTTTTTCGAGACAGGGTTTCACTCTGTTGCCCAGGCCTGGTCTTGAGTTCCTGGGCTCAAACAATCCACCCACCTCGGCCTCCCAAAGTGCTGGGATTCTAGGCATGAGCCACTGTGCCCAGCATTACAACACTGTCTTTTATACCAACAGTATGACCTTCCTGCAGTTCGCATGTTAAAATCTCCTTTATGAAATGCTGGTGACAGTGTGTGACTGGTATATAGTACACGGTGTGGATGTGTACGATACAGCACGGTGCTGATATGTATATGATATATGCATGATATATATGGACATGATAGAGCACAGTCCTGGCTCCGGAGCCAGATCACTGGCATTCAATTCCTACATCCAATACTATACATCTGAGTGTGGGGCCTTGGGCAGGTTATTCAGATTCTTGGTGCCTTGGTGTTCCATCTATAAAGTGGAAAGACCATGCAGCTGCTATGAAGTTGAAATGAAATAAGACTCAGAAAGCACTTAGAGCACTTGGAAGCTGATCTTCATAAATGCTGGATATGCTGGGCCATGTTTCTCCTTTCAGCTCACCGCTCCACGAAATTCAATTGTCTGAGAATCCCTGGCTGAAGATCCAATTTTCCGCATGTGTGGTTGTAGGTGGGCAACACACACACACTCACACATGCACACACAACACACACACACATGCACACTTATGCACACACACACATGCACACTCACGCACACACAACACACAAACACACATGCACATACACTCATGCACGCACACAACACACACATGCACATATACTCATGCATGCACACACACAGGCACATAACATGCACGCACACACACCTCATGTGTGGTCGCAGGTGGGCAACACACGCACGCATGCACACACACATGGATGCCCACATCCACATATGTGCACAAACACATACATGCACACACACGCAAACACACATACTTACCTCAAGCCTGGAAAACTGATGAAAAATGAAAAGCAATGTTTGATCACAGGCACCTGACCCTGCGTCTTTAGGCACCTCAGGTGCCCCTGTAGCGGGAGAGGGCATCCTGTGCAGCAGCCAGGTCATGCTCTTCTGGGACATTCTAATCTGTCTATTCCAGGACTGCGCAATCCCCAACACACACACACACACACACACACACCCTGCTGCTTCCAGAACACCTGTCTGTGTACATGGGTATGGACAGATGCCACGCATGGTAAAGGGCCCTCCCTGTGAAGCTGTCTATGAGGTCGGTTGTGTCTCGTGGGATGAAGTTCCACACTTAGAGATGGCACCCACCTGGGTGCACAGGTCCTCTCTCTGTCCTCCTCAATCTGAAAAGCCATCTTTAGAGCCTGCCCTGAGAATAGGTCCTCCTCCAGGCCCCAGAGCCAGAGAGCCTGCAGGTCCTGGCTACAGACTGGAGGTGGAGATACTAAAGGGGCTGAAGGGCTGGCCAGGAAAAGCTTCAGATTGGGGGCCTCTTTGATGCTCACCCTGAGCCAGGCACCGATTTCACTACCCTGAAAGGTGACTGGGAAGCAGCAGAAGGCAGCCTTGCAAGATCAGATGGCCCCAGCCACCCCGCCCAACCCGTGAGCGCCCGCGCCCAGGAACAGCGCAACATCGCCACCGTGTGGCCAACAGTCTAAACAACAGCCTCTCAGACCCTGGAGTCTGTAGCTCAAGTTCTCTGGAAACCTCCAAACTGGGCCCAGGATTTTAAACCTTACATTTTCCATAAAGTTCATCCTAAATTTCACTGCAATTCCTGCAGAGTCTAGTTCTGAGTAGGACTCTCCGTGGCTGCAATAAGCAGGATTTGAGTTAAATTTTCATTAAATTTACATGATTAAAAGCTAAAACAACAGCAATACAAGGTAGTTTGGGGAATAAGACAGACGGATTATCTGGAGATCTCAGCAACAAAAACAGCTGGTCAGTAGGGGAAAGTCTCTGTAGGGGGGCTGCACTGAGCTTGTGGGGGCGCAGCGGTGGCCCGGCGCTCTTCCTGTGAGGCCAGCCTCGGCCTGGCCCTCCCACCTCCTCCTCTAACCCTTCAGACTTCAGCTGTCGTCTTCACCCAGTTGAAGGAAAGGCTGGTCAGCAGCAGACCCACGCAGGCCTCTGGCCCCTCCCAGCCGCTACAGAGCTGTGTTGCCATCCTCAGCAAGAAGGAATGGCTACAGCCTGCTGGCATTCCCATCCCGTCAGCTCAGGCTCTTGGACAGGAGACTTCCGTCTTCTTGAGAGCTATCAGCACTGGGCCTAATGATGTATCTGGCCTCCGATGAGTTAGGGATTCTCAGCCTGATCTTCTGATCTCCAGCCAGAAGTAACACAGGATTTGGCCCCATAATCTTTTTAAAAGGCATTGACACTTGATTGATTTTCCAGGGATCAAATGTTTCTGTACATTCAGGCAGGCTTCCAGGATCCCACAGGACCAAGGGCGTCCTGCAAACCGCAGCCCTGGGCATCTTGTGGAGCACTTGGTGATGTGCTGCTCTGTGGCACTTGGAGTGGCATGACCCACTGCTGAAATGGTGCTCTCCAACCTCACGGGAACGCTTCTTAGAGCACAGGCTGCTGGCCCCACCCAGCGGACCCCCAGTTTCTGTTCAGGTCTGGGTGAAGCATGAGACTGCACCTAGGAGTCCCAGGGGATCTCCCCACAGACAACACATCTTGTCCCACCCAGACCTCCTGCAGAGAGTCCAAAGGGTGGAGTGACCCTGAAGGCTAGCCATCTGTGTTTTCACTCTGCTCCCCAGGCAAGAATCTGACTTGGGGGAGTCAGCAGTCCAGAGACTGTTAAGCCAAATGGAGCTGAGGGTGCTGTGGTTGCGTGGGCTGGGCTGGCCTCCCTGAATCCCACTGCACAAGTGACCGTGTCTACACCTGGGCCAAGCCCTGGCTGCCAAGACTCATGCACACTTAGGAACCAGACCACACACAGGCCCCATGAAATCTCTGCATTTAACATAGGCCATAGCTCAGGACCTGCACTGGGCACCTCCGTCCAGTGCAATCAGGAGGGAATGACCACATCAGGCAGAAAAGGAATGGCATTTACAACATGGCAGCAACCACACAGGAGCCCTTCAGGTCATCAGTCCTTCCACTTCCCATGCCTTGGTAAGATCAGATGTTCCTTCCCTCCCCTTGGAGGGAAATGCAACACACATGCTCGCACAGGTTCTAGGCAAAACTCCCACCCTCAAAACAGTAAAATGCTCAGGCCAAAATGAAAGAGGCAGTGCAAACCCCACCTCCCCCGAGAAGCCTTGAAGGACTGCTCCAATCAGACTGTCTTTCCTCCCTTTTGTTTCCTCATTAACTCATGGCAGGCAAAGATCATTCACTGCACAAACACATAGTATCTTCCAGGAACAGGCCTAAGCTGAGGACTCAGTGGTGAGCCACGGCTACCCTCTGCCCTCCCAACGCTTGGCCATATATATTTATTTTGAGACAGAGTCTTGCTCTGTCTCTCTGTCCAGGCTGGAGTGCAATGGTGCGATCTCGGCTCACTGCAACTTCTGCCTCCCAGGTTGAAGTGATTATCCCGGCTCAGCCTCCCGAATAGCTGGGATTACAGGCTCCCACCACCATGTCCAGCTAATTTTTTTATTTTTAGTAGAGACGGGGTTTCACCATGTCGGCCAGGCTGATCTCAAACTCCTGACATTGTGATCCTCCTGCCTCAGCCTCCCAAAGTACTGGGATGACAAGCATGACCCACCATGCCCAGCAAGAGGGAATATTTTAAATTAATAAGTAAAAATCAAGGGAGGCTGGGGGATGTGGCAAGGCAAAAGGCCAAGGTGGGAAGATCACTTGAGCCCAGGTGTTCAAGACCAGCCTGAGAAACATAGTGAGACCCTGTCTCCACAAAAATTAGCCGGGTGTGATGGTGGGCACCTCTAGTCCCTCAGCTGAGGCTGAGGCAGGAGGATGGCTTCAGCCCAGGAGACTGAGGCTGCAATGAACTATGATCATGTCACTGCACTTTAGCCTGGGTGACAGAGCAAGACCCTGACTCAAAAAAAAAAAAAAGAGGGATGACCCATCTGCTCAGTCCTTGCTGGACAGATAGGTATCCATGCACAGCCTCCTACTTGTGCCAGTGCACGCACGAGCATGCCCACCCTCCACGCACACACACACATACACTGCTCACATGACCACCTCCTCACCAAACACGAAGGCTCGCTTCTGCCCATCTTCCTCTGACAAAGCTCTTCACCCCCCTAGATTGGACCTAGGCCTGGGCAGCCAATGCGCCCCTCTCCACTGTCCCCACACTTTCCTCTCCCTGTGTCACCAACCCGCATGTCCCTCCTACCAAGGGCACCAGGCCCCTAGTCTTGGAAGCTACAGGTCAGAGCAAAACCCGCCCCTTGCCGGCCTGGAGAAGGCAACAGCACTGTGGCCCCGCTCAGCCTGACTCCAGGGTCTGTACTCAGGGAATTTGAGACCAATTTTTTGTAAATTGAGCTAGGAAGAAGGAGGAAGGAGGGCTCAACTCCATGAAGAAAAAAGCTTACCTAAAAAGAAATAAAATGTTTTACTCATATACACAAATACACACACTGAAGCCCACCCTGGGAGCCAGTGAAACAATTCCAATCTCAGATCCGTTTGTTTTCCAGGGTCCTCCAAGCCTGGGCTTCCTGAAGAGCGTGGCCCAGCTGCTGAGGGCTCCACAGCCCGCAGCCCCACCACCTTCACCACGAGGCCCAAAGCTCGGGTCCCGCTGCTCCTTAGAGATAGAGAAGGCAGACGTGCAGAAAGCAGCCTCGGCTCAGCTTCGGGCTTGCGGGGAAGGCTGTGTCTTCAAACCTTTGCCCCGAGTGGGGTCAGTAGAACCGCCAGTGTCCTCCCCTTCCACCTCCCAGCTCCACTTTGGAGGCTGAGGAAGCAGAGAGGTTTTCTAGGCAGATCTGGAGTCCCAGGGATGCAATTCACAGTCTCTGTTCTGGGGTAGCTGGTGCAGTCAGCTGTCCGGTCCCCAGGTACACATTTGGGTGGCCCCTGCCCCTACACTCCAGTTTCCTCTTTGATCCAGTCCCGAAACAGAGGGAGCCTCGTGTACACGCCTGGCTTGTTCCTCTGAGCGCAGCCATCTCCCCAGCTCACCACACCGGCCTGGAAGATCCGCCCATCTGCCTCCACGCTGGACAGGGGACCCCCGGAGTCACCCTGGGCAGAAACAAGCCCTGTCGTGAGTCCCCTGCCCCACCTCTCCCGGGGCCACCTGCCTCCCTCCTGCCCCTGGGCGCACCTGGCAGGAGTCCACGCCGCCGGTGAGGAAGCCCACGCACATCATGCGCGGTGTGATCTGCTGTGGCAGGAGGTTCTCGCAGGTGGTCTGGTTGATGACGCGAATCTCACCCTTCTGCAGGATCAGCGCGCCGGTGCCTGGGGAGAGGGCAGCACGGGGCTGGGAGCCAGGCTGCGGCGGAGCAGCGTCATCCAACGCTCCCCACAGGCCATTTTCCTAGCAAAATTCTGGAACAGCCCAGATGCCAGGGTGCCAGGGGTTGACAAACGGGTAAATCGCATCTACCCAATGGGCTCTGGCAATAGCAGCCACCTAGAGAAAGTAGGGGGCATGCTGAGATCTGCCAGGCGAGATGAGATGGAACAGATGCCATGTGGCAAGCAGGGGTGAGGAAAAAGAGAGGCTGAGGGAAGGCGCCACAAATGCCCCGGGGTTCTGGGAGGGCATTAGAGCTGGGCGTCCGTTTCCTTTTCTTTTCCCTCTCCAAAGTCTACAAATGCTATAGAGTGTATTTTTTCAATCCAGCGTTTGTCAACGAATGGCCTGCTTCCCTCCAAACCCACCCCCAACATGCCTTAAGCACCACTGGGTTAAGGTGTGGCCATCCTCATTTTGCGGATGAAGAAGCGGGATCAGAGTTCAAGCAACTCGCCCAAGGTCACTCAGGTAGTTAGACGCAAAGCAGGCCTGCAAATCCCATGCCCCTTTTACTAAAGGCCTCCATTCCGCCCTGGACAGCCTCATCCTGCCAGGCAGAGAGAGACTGGGGCAGCCCCCAGCCCCGAGGCTGGACACGCAGAGGCGACACGGCCTTTAGGGGAAGGCCCCAGGCCCCTGAGCCCTGGGCCAGCCTGAAGCTCACCTCCATACTGGGTGTGTCCCCAGCCCGTGACCCAGATGGCCTTGCCGGCAGGGAAGACATGCGAGGCATCCGGCAGGCAGATGGGCCGCACCGCGGAGCTGTACTCCACCGGCTCCTCCAGCTCCAGCAGCGCGATGTCATAGTCGAAGGTGAAGTCGTTGAAGGAGGGGTGGGAGATGATGCGCTTGAGCCGGCGCTCCTGCACCTCCTGGGCGCTGCGCTTGCTCTGGTCGTGCAAGCCCAGGAAGGCCGTCCACTGCGTGGGGTCCGAGTACCTGGGAGGGAGAGCCACCGTGAGACGGCGCGGTCACTCGGGTCTGTGCACCCGGCGCCGCAACCCTGTGTGTTCCCAGAGGACTGCGCATAGATGAGGCACAGCAGCTGTGGAGAGAAGACCACGGGGCCAGCTCTTACTCGATTTTGACCCTAAGCTAGAAAGTACTAAGTGCCTCC
Source organism: Sapajus apella (assembly GCF_009761245.1). Taxonomy (NCBI): domain Eukaryota; kingdom Metazoa; phylum Chordata; class Mammalia; order Primates; family Cebidae; genus Sapajus; species Sapajus apella. Next base: position 5,081,880 of record NW_022436956.1, read on the forward strand.
CGCTGCAGTGCGAAACCCCTCTTGACCTCTTTTCCCCCTCCTCAAATACATTTTTAATCTGATGACCAAAAAATAGGTATGTTATGAACCTGATCTTTCACAGGAGGAATAACAGAAAAATCAATCCAAATAATTTTTAATGCAGTGGCATATATCCTGAGACCAAAATGAACTGAAAACTATGTTGAGTTGTATCTACTAGGTTTGCTGTTGGCTATGGGACAGGTGTGGCGATTCTGAAGCTGTGCCATGTGCACTGCAGAGCCAGGGCCCACCCCAGCATGGGGAAAGGGAGGCGCAGATGTGGAATGGGATCCGAGGTATCAGGAAATGCTCATGATTTTTATTTTATTTATTATTTTTTGAGACGGAGTCTCACTCTGTCACCCAAGCTAGAGTGCAGTGGCGTGATCTTGGCTCACTGTAACCTGCGCCTCCTGGGTTCAAGCAATTCTCCCGCCTCAGTCTCCCGAGTAGCTGGGACCACAGGCATCTGAAGCCACACCTGGCTGATTTTTGTATTTTTAGTGGAGACAGGGTTTCACCATGTTGGCCAAGCTGGTCTTGAACTCCTGACGTCAAATGATCTGCCTGCCTGGGCTTCCCAAAGTGCTGAGATTATAGGCAAAAGCCACTGTGCCTGGCCGGCTCACGATTTATAAAAACTGGCCTAAAAGCAGTGCTCTCCCCAGTAGCACCCAGAACTTAGTATCTAAATATCCTTCTCCACTGAAAGGAACCAGGGGTCCTTGGAAAAATGGTTGATTTCAGATCTGGGGCTTAAAGGAAAGGATAAAGAAAACCTGGAACATTGTTTCTGCAGGAAGCAAATGAGCACTCCAACACCAACGTGGCCCGTCTGTCAAAGCTAGCTAAAGTGAGGACGATAAGATCCCCAGAATAAATAGTGACAGAATGACACTACTACTACACAGCCGGAATAAGAAAAAAAGGGTGGAGAGAATCCATTGGACCACCCTGAATCTAAAGAGTAATTTCAAAAGAATTTATAAGGGGAGCAAGAAAGCTATTTTTTACAGAGAAAAAGCAGCCCCTGGCCAGGCGCGGTGGCTCACAGCTGTGATCACAGCACTTTGGGAGGCTGAGGCGGACCACCTGAGGTCAGGAGTTCAAGACCAACCTGGCCAACATGGGGAAACCCCATCTCTATTATAAAAATACAAAAATTAGCCAAGTAGCAGTGGTGCATGCCTGTGATCCCAGCTACTCGTGAGGCTGAAGCAGGAGAATTGCTTGAACCCAGGAGACAGAGGTTGCAATGAGCCAAGATCGCACCACTGAACTCCAGCCTGGGCAACAGAGTGAGACTCTGTCTCAAAAAAATGAAATGAAATGAAAGAAAGAAAGAGAAAGAGAAAAAAAAAGAAAAAGCAGCCCCTAAATGCTGAAAAAATTGTACAATAAGTAACCATATTCGTACCTGCCACAGTAATAAACAACACGCGTGAGAATCACCAACAGACACTGGGACACCGGGTAAAATATGGCTGGGGAAGGAGACACTCAGGCTGATTGAAAGAATCACCTGCGATGATGTATTTACAACCAAGGGGAAGCCCCTTTATGATGGTAAAAGCTGCTGGGCGCCCCCAGCCAGGTACTCAGGATCCAACCAGGGATCATGCACTCCCTGAAAAGGGTACAGCACCACCCAGGCGCTGCTTGCTAACTCAACCATGAAAACACAGTCAGGAAAACCCAAACTGAGAGGCATCCCATAAGATAAAGACTTTTCAAAAAAATCATGCCATAAAAGACCACAAATAAAAGGCTTAGAGAACCCGTTCTTGATTAAAAAGAGAGTAAAGAAACCTAATGACCAAATACAAGGCATGAACTTTCACTGCATCCTAGAACTTTTTAAAAAGCTCTAAAGAAGACCGGGTGTGGTGGCTCATGCCTGTAATCCCAGCACTTTGGGAGGCCGAGGCGGGTGGATCACCTGAGGTCAGGAGTTGGAGACCAGCCTGGCCAACATATGGTGAAACCCAGTCTCTACTAAAAATGGTAAAATTAGCCAGGCGTGGTAGCACGTACCTGTAATCCCAGCTACTCCAGAGGCTGAGACAGGAGAATCACCTGGATCTGTGAGGCAGAAGTTGCAGTGAACTGAGATCATGCCGCTGCACTCCAGACTGGGAAATAGAGTGCATCTCAAAAAACAAAAAAAAAAGCTCTAAAAAAGAACATGCTGGGCATGATTGGAGGACATTTATGACGAGCATGCCAGCTCACAGCACAAAGCAATGCCGCCATTTCTCAGCGTGTGAGAACGTCCTTGTTCTTGGCCTTGTACCACCAGGCGGAGGCACCTGGCGGGAAGCCTCACAGTGGTTCCTCCTTACTAGGAAACAGTTCTGAAAAATACGTGCTCTGCAAACAGAGAGAAAGCAAACGTGGTTAACTCAATTACTGAATGTAGATCAAAAGTATAAGAGTGTTCACTGTCCTAGTCCTTTTCTTCTTTCATTGAATTTACAACATTTTACTTGGCCTAAAAAATTTCAAAATAAAACATTGGAAAAATACATATTTAACACAGAAAATGTGTGTGGCAAGAGAAAGGCATGAAGAGCCGCTTGATTTTCCCTGACCTCTCAGGAAAGTCAAGAAGCTACTGAACGGCTCAGCTAAGGCACCTCCCTCACCCTGGAGCGTTGAACAGAGCCTCTGCCTCCGTGTCTCCCCCCGTGCCCGCCCGAGCCCTGGTCCGCTCTCGCTACCTCGGCATCCATCCCCTTCTGGCCTTTCTTTTTTCTAAGATGGAGTCTTGCTCTGTTGCCCAGCCTGGAATGTAGTGGCATGATCTGGGCTCACGGAAACCTCAGCCTCCCGGGCTTAAGCAAGCCTGTCACCTTAGCCTCCCCAGTAGACGGAATTACGGGTGCGCGCCACCATGCTCAGCTAATTTTTGTAGAGACGAGGTTTCACTATGTTGTCCAGGCTGGTCTCAAACTCCTGACCTCAGGTGATCTGCCTGCCAAAATGCTGATCAGTCTCCCAAAATGCTGGGATTACAGGTGTGAGCCACCATGCCCGGTCCCCTTCTGGCCTTTCTTACAGCCATCTCCCCACAGAACCACACACCTAGGCCAAAGCATAGCTCTCCAACCTGGGCTATGCCCGATCTCACTTCACTGTATGTAATCTGTTGCCACCAGAAAATGACTTCCCAAAAGCTGCTTTTGTGAGCGCCTTTTCATCTCATTCCACACCCTGAAAGGATTCCTAAGACCTGCGAGGCAAGGCCTTATGACCCACCCAGGCCTGCGTTCACCATATATCGGCCTGACCTTTCTAACTGTGCCCCAGCCCTGCTCACATCCAGCCACGTACTCACCCCCAGACCCCCGTCAGCTCATTCCCTCAACAAATCCCTGGGCATCTGTGATGCAATCTATGACCCAATCTTCAGGCTCACAGTGTACATAGGGAGAGATGTAAAAACCACTAACTACAGGGCGATGTGAAGGGTTCCACAGAGGACTGGGTAGAAAGCTATGGAGGGGGACAGGCTGGCAGCTGGGAAACAAAGCAAGTTATGAACCAAGCCTCGACATCACACAGGCCTGGCCAGCCCCGGCCTGCAGGGGTGAAGAATGCTGCATGTTGAAGGAGAGCAAAGGCGGTTCGTGCCTATAAAACCAGCACTTTGAGAGGCTGAGGCGGGTGGATCATCTGAGGTCAGGAGTTTGAGAAAAGCCTGGCTAACATCATGAAGTCCCATTTCTACTAAAAATACAAAAAGTTAGCTGGGCGTGGTGGCGTGCACCTGTAATCCCAGCTACTCAGGAGGCTGAGGCAGGAGAATTCCTGGAACCCAGGAGGGGGAAGGTGCAGTGAGCTGAGATGGTGCCATTGCACTCCAACATGGGCAAGAAGAGTGAAACTGCATCTTAAAAAAAAAGAGAGAGCAAACGCATGTTTAGGAAGCCCCCACACTGAACATGGGGAAGGTGAGAATGGACTGGAGACTGAGGCTGGACGGACTCAGAATAAAGAAGTTGTTGTTGGGAGGCCGAGGTGGGCGGATCACGAGGTCAAGAGATGGAGACATCCTGGCCAATATGGTGAAACTCCGTCTCTACTAAAAATACAAAAATTAGCCAGGCATTTGGCATGCGCCTGTAGTTCCAGCTACTTGGGAGGCTGAGGCAGAAGAATCGCTGAACCCAGGAGGCGGAGGTTGCAGTGAGCCGAGACTGCGCCACTGTGCTCCAGCCTGACAACAGAGTAAGACTCCGTCTCAAAAAAAAGAAAAAAGAAGGAGTTGAACTTCTTCAATATAAAGGAGATCCTGCTTTATACTGCAAGCCGTGGCAGGCACTGAAGCAAGAGATTGGCGTGACCAGATTTTGGGAAGACCATGCTGGGCTTGCGTGGTACAGACCAGAGTGCTGAGAGGGGAGGAAGCAGATGGGGAGAGGCGCTGCAGTTGCCCTGGCTACAGTGAGCTAGGACAGGCAAGGTGGTGGCAGTGCAAATGAAAGACAGCAGAGGTGCTTCAGGAACTCAGGAGGCGAGGATGTAGCTGAAAGGGTGTCATGGGATGGGGCAGAGGGGAGAGCCATCCTCGTCCCTCTGGCTCCATTCCCCATGACCCCAACACCCAGCACAGATGCCCCCATCCAGCTCTTTGCCCTGTGCCTGCAGGTTTCCACCTTGCTCCTCCAAGTCCACACCATTCGCCCAGCGACCTCGGCTCAAGACCCCGCTTTCCCGAAGCTCTCTCTGCAAACCAACATCAATCAGTCGAACAATATTTGATTACATCAGCAGACTCAGCCTCTAATTGTTTAAGGCATGCACGTCTACCAGCAGCAGAGAGACCAGCTGTGAAGATGCAGCCACCAGTATTCCCCATGGTGACCACCAGGGGCTGGAGTGCAGTTGGGAATTGCTAGTGCTCAGGTAGAACTTCTGATGTCCCATGCATTCTTCTCAATGCTGACACAGTAAACTGTTTTATCCCTGAAACAGCCCTGCAAAGTAGGGTCACCCTTTTTAAGATGAGGACTTAGGCATGGAGAAGGTAACTTGCCCAGGATCATATAGCTAACATGTCATAGGCCACAATTTGAACCTAGGCAGCCTGTGCATTTAACCACAACGTGATGCTGCCTCCCGGCAATGCCCGATGAGTGCGTGATGACTTAGCCACGTGCTCAGGGTCCCTTGACACCAGGCCCCTGCATACCTCACATCTCCCTGCCTCTGCACATGACAGTCCCTTTGTCTGGAAGGTCTGAGCCACCTGGTCAAGCTGACAAACACCCTCACCTTCAACCCTCAGTTCAGACACCCCTGTTGGGTGTCACCAACAGTCACCCTCCCCAGCCCCTCAGGCATGTGGGTTTAGAATTCTAAACTTCACATCCTGGGCCCGAGGGGGCCTGGACACAGCCCTGGCACAGCACTTACTGTGTGTGGGTGTCATGTCTTGTCCCTACCCTCACAAGTCTGTGACGCATAATCTGCAGGGACCAAGTGTTGGTCTCTCTAGTGCCAACAGTGACCGTGGGTGTTGAATATTAATTGCACTATTCATTGGCAGAAGTATGACTAATGACCAATAGAGGATGAAGAAGAAGGAATTGAAAAAGGAAATAATGGAGCAAAGGAAAAAAGGAAGCAGTGCAGGACGGCAGGGCAGTTCTTAGTATATACACAGCCGTTTCCTAGCTCCACCTGCTGACGGTGTCTAGACATGACACCATGGTGACAATGAGCACACTGAGCACGCAGACCTTGGTCTCTAAATACCATCCCCAGTAAAGGACTCTTTGGAGAAATGGCTGATCCTAGGACTGGGCTGGGGAAGCACAAGATGAGCCTAGAGTACCTGGTAGTGCCAGAAAGCAAGGATGTGGCTCAAAAAAGGAAAGAATGGGGCATGTCAAAGAGGCACTGAAGCCAACCTCAAGAGCTCTGGTCAGGCCAGGCATGGTGGCTCATGTCTGGAATGCCAGCACGTCGGGAGGCCAAGATGGGAGGATCACTTCAGCCCAAGAGTTGGAGGCCAGGCTTAGCAAGACTGTCTCTACAAAAATTTTAAACTAGCTGGGTATGGTGGCATGTGCCTGTAGTTCCAGGTACTTGGGAGGCTGAGGCAGGAGGATTGTTCAAGCCCAGGAGTTCAAGGCTGCAGTGAGCTATGATTTGCACCACTTCACATAAGCTCCCAATACTCCAAAAAGAAAATCATTCCTGCTCTGGGTGAGTTGAGTGTGACAAAATGAGACAAGGGACAGTCTCAGGCTAGACAAAGCCATATGTCAAGCATCCAGTGAGGCCAGGGACCACGGAGCTGGCTCCACTCCCCTCAGGCTCTTGCTGTCCATCTTTATCACCTGAGCCTTCTGCATGTGTCTGAGCGCACTCCACCTGTGCCGCAGGCCTCCCTTCTGCTGTGAGCCCATCTCTCCTCCCTGCTAAGGGCAGCTGAGGGCCTGGGTAGCCTGCTCCCAGAGCTGCCAGCAGGAAGCCCATCCCCTCCTCCTGAGGGCAGACTCTCCTGGAAGGGCCACGCCCCTGCACCTGACTCTTCAGAGCAAGCCAGGCCCTAACACTCCTTCCTGCAACCAATGGCCAGACGCACAGAGAGGCCGGGAGCTAAGACACAGTAGCTCAGCCCAGCATTGTGCCCCCGTTCCTGCGACGCCCACGTGACCCTTCCAGGCCTCTCATCTGCCTGTGTGTCTGAGGCCATGACATCATGAACACCTTCTGTGCTCCAGGCACAGCGCTGTGTCTCAAGTACAGCATCGTATTTAATTCTCACAACTCTTAGGGTAGGGACTGATACTATCACCATCGTCTGTGAAGAGCCCGAGGCCTAGGAAGTTTGAATAACCTGCCCAAGTCATCGGCAAGTCAGAGCAAGCATGACTTGACATCAGCAAGCATGACTCCAAAGCTCACATTGGCCGATCCCATGGAGTCACGCAGCACAGGCTCACCGCAACTTGGAGACCACACCGGTGCTCAAGTCTGGCTCTGCCCCTTAAGAGCGGTGCCACCCCCAGCAAGTGTCCCTACTTCTCTGAACCTTACTTTCTGTAAAATGAGGATACAATCGACCTGCCTAACTTGCTAGGAGGTTTTTAGGAGAGGTTCAGGGACAGCATTTGGCTACGAATGGGCACCGGACACAGTGAGTTGTTATCATTGCTGTTATGAAGCCCCGTCCTGGGATATCTGCTCATTTGGTTTGGATGTTTGTCACCTTCAAATCTCATGCTAAGATCAGGTCCCCTGTGCTGGAGGTGGGGCATGGTGGGAGGTGTTTTTGTCACGGATCCCTTCTGAATGGCTTGGTGCCCTCCCCATGGTGATGAGTGAGTTCTGAGTTCACAGGAGGCTGGCTGCTTAAGAGTCTGGGATCTCCCCCTGCTCTCTCTTGCTCCCGCTCTCGCCGTGTGATGTGCCTGCTCCCCCTTCACCTTCTGCCATGGTTGGAAGCTCCCTGAGGCCCTCACCAGAAGCAGAGGCTGGCACCACGCTTCCTCTACGGCCTGCAGAACCATGAGCCACATATACCTCTTTTCTTTATAAATGGCTGAGGCTCAGGTATTTCTTTAGAGCAACTCAAGAATGGACTAACACATGTGCCCACCCCTCCAATGCCCTGCCCCAGTGCCAACCAGTACCCTGGCATGACTCCCAGACGCAAAGTGCCAACAAGGAGATTCCCTGCTGCATGACCCACCTGAATCCCCTGTCGTCGATGAAGCAGTGCGCGGCAGAGACCAGCCAGCTGGGAGAGATGAGGGAAGCACCGCAGACATGCCCCTGGCCCAGCGCATGCAGGCTCACCTGCCAGGGCCACTCGCCCTCGTCCGCATTCGTGCCCCCCACAACACGAGCCTGTCTAGTGAATGACCGCAGCCCACAGTCTGCAGAGGGGGCAGAGAACCAGAGAGAACAGCAAGTCAAGGTGAGGACACCGAACCCTGAGGGGACACACGGTGGGTACCAGGAGACCCCACGTGGGGAAGCCAGCTTTTGGCGTGCACAGCACTGCTGGAGCGGCCATAGCACGAGGGACCCCAAAACTATCTTTGAGCTTCACAGACTCCCACCATGCCCCTCCCTCTCCCCGCTCCCAAATTCAAACCCTCATCTTCCCACCTCCCCCTCCCACACAAATGCAGAGAGGGCCTCCAGAGGCCATCTGGTCAGCTTCACTTTGATTTGGGTGTCATCTGCCTGATTTGACATCTTTTGGGATGTCACAGGGGAGGGGGTGGCAGAAAGAGGCTTGTCTGAATGCTGAAGGGCACAGTTCTCAGAGGGACGAATGAACCAGTGGTGTGATTGACACAGACTAGCGGCAGCTGTGCTCAAATCTAACCTGTGGCCAGCCAATGCCTCTGAAACATGGAGACTGCAAATTAAAGTATGGGTGGGCAAGGGTGAGACCCTGCCTTGGGCTTGGGTGAGCTGGGCTGCTCTTCCCCAGGTTACTCCCCCACAGCTGTGTCTACAGAGCTGGGACTAGTCCCACACTGCAGCCACAACCTCGCCATGCCACAGAAGCCCTGAGATGCTGGCTGCCCAGGCTGTTCTCTAAGACCAGAGTCAGCCCATGGAGTGGTACCTTCATGCCAACTGGCAAGGCTATCCTTTCCTCCAGGAGACACACCCTCTCACCCAAGTACAGAGCTGCTAAGTGAGGCTGTTACGTGAGCTGCTCACTTAGCACTGACACAGTGAGCAACCTGAACCACCGTACTCGGATGCCCCGCTCACCGCAGTCCTTCTCATCTGAGCCGTCGCTACAGTCCTTCGTCCCGTCACACTCAGGGTTGCCCTTGCTCAAGCAGAGCCCGTTCTGGCAGCGGTAGGTGTGCTTGGTACAAGTGACAACGTCCACTGTTCAAGGAGGACACAGGGAGGGAATGAATTCCTCCGCAGCATCCCACCCGAAGCCAGAAACCCCCAGTGGCAACTCATGATCCCTGCACCTTACCCCTCACCAGGCCTGCCCCACCCATGTCCACTGGCCTCCTCGCCCTGCTACAGGTTCTCCACCTTCCGGAAAATTCTCCCCCAACTGGCGCCCTCTCTCATCAGCGAACACACAGGTGGCTTGTGTTTATTAAACTTGGGGCACCCTGCACGTGGGTGTGCTCAGGGCAGCCTCCCCCAGGGGCGAAGCCTCCCAGCAAGAAGGTGGATGGGGCGGCCTCACCCCTGGCGCAGGAGGCCTCATCGGACCCGTCCCCACAGTCGTCCTTCCCGTTACACTGCTGGCTCTTCGAGAGGCACTTCCCATTGGAACACTTGAAGGTCTGGGCTGGACAACCTGGAGAGGCACGGGGACTCAGCTGCCAGGAGCCACCCGCCCGCCCCGGCCACCTGCGCACCCCGGCGGCACCCTCCCCTGCACTCACTGCATGCCAGCTCGTCGCTGTTGTCTCCGCAGTCATTCACGCTGTCGCAGACCCAGAAGAGGGGCTTGCAGAACTTGTTCTGGCAGGTGAACTGGTGGGTGGCGTTGCAAACTGGAGCGGGGTAAGGGGAGGGTCAGCCGCGAGGCCCTCCTCACTGCTTCCCCAGGATAGGCACTCAGAGCTCCCTGGGGACCACTTTCCCATCTGCAGAGAGGCCCAAGTGCCCCTGCCCCACTAGCTACCAAGCTGACCTCAGCACTTCCCAGACACCCCACCACCTGCCCCACAGAAGCCAAGATCTCCACACGCCAGGGTGGGGAGGGAGGCCAGAGGTCTCTACACAGGGCCGAGAGCAAACTCCCACCACCTCTGGCCCTTCTGCCTCGGCAGTCAGCCCAGCAGGTCCATGGGATGCAGGCCGAGCTGGGAAGGAGGGTGGGGAACGGGGCTCCCAGCCCGACTCACTGCAGCTGAGCTCATCGCTGTAGTCGGTGCAGTCGGCCCAGCCATCGCAGCGCAGCTCCTTCCGGATACACCGCCCCGTGCGGCACGTGAACTGCCCAGGGCACGCTGTGGGCACAGGCAGACCTGAGACCCCCGGCACCCACCCGCCTCCCTCCACTGGCTCCTGGCTCCCGGCCTCAGGCCAACCTCCCAGCCACAAACACAGAGGAGCAGGGCAGGCGCTGTGGCCCAGGGCAGGGGTTGCCCAGGCCCAAGCTGTGACAAAGGGGTTTCTGCACCTGCAGCCAGTGTGGTGGAGGGCTGGCCACAGACCCCAACCTGGGCTGGTGGGGTCCCTCCCCACCACTGAGGACCCGGGCCCAGGAAGCCCCGGGCACCCTGCAGAGATGCCGGCTGGTCGCAGAACCTGCCCTGCCCTGCCCTGTGTGCTGGGCCGCCTGGTGCCCCTGAGGGCCAGGCCCTGCCTGTGACGCTCAGCAGGTCCCCAATGCATTGAACATGTCCTATCCAAATGCAGCGTGGCATTGCGTGCTTCCTTCACTCTAAACATTTTCCACATTTCAAAGTTTCTGAAGTCAGGAGTCATCTGACCGCTTTGCAGATGGCAAAGTTGTAAGGAGGCCATTGTCACCACCTCGGCACAGATACACTTCAGTCACAGGTAAGTGTTTAGATCAAAGGTGTTGGTTCATCCGAGTGCACTTTGGGTGGTGAGCCAGGCCCTTGAATTTTACCTTAAATTTGGATTCCTAAGCATGGTTACACGTCTTCCCAAAGCTATTTTATGAATACGATGTATTCCACATCATATACATGAAAGAACCACTGCTCTCACAGCCAATAGTACTTCCTAATGTGTCTCAAAATTACACTATTAATCCTAACGGTGCTAACAGGCCACAGAGGCAAGCTCAGAAGGTCAAAGTCACGGTGAAGGTGGCCTGAGGGACAGATGGCTGGGGGAGCTCAGGTGAGGGGCATCTCCAGCCACCGGTACCTCATGCTGTGACTGCAACCCAGAAGGACACAGAGTGTAGCAGCACTCACAGCCAGCCTGCTTTGATTAATACATCAAAGGTAGCAGGTTTTCCTCCCAAAGCTTCAGGAGGGGTGAGATACTTTTACATTCTCCAGCATTTTAGAATCAGCAAAGCACGATGCTAACAAGAAGCACGGTAGACAGAACATGCAGGCCAGGCCCTCGCCAGCCCTCCTCCCGACGACGTTCACTCACGGTCTCTGGAGTCGAAAGAGACGTATTCAGCTAAGAAGCCGGTGTCGGTGTAGGACTGGTCCGAGTGGAAGCGAACTGTGATCTTGTTGCTGTTGCTGGTGACGACGAACTCGGACTTCTCTCCACAGTACCTGAAGCGGGGGGTAGGGAGCACAAGGTGAGGAAGGACAGCTCAGAATCGGGGCACTGGGGGGCTGGTGGGAGCCCTCCCCCTGCCCCATGGGACCAGCAGCCCCCATACCCCCGGGGACTCACTTCTCCCCGTTGATCTCCACATAGTCCTTGGGGCAGGTGCCCACAGGCGCACCGGGCTCCAGCAGGTAGAAGACTTTGAAGCGCACCTTCACGTGATTGTTGTTGGGCACCTGAGGGATGAGAGGCTGCTGGGAATCTGTGGCTTCCCTCCCTCCTTCCTGAACCCGAGGACATCACAGGGGAGGGGTGGCATGGAGCAGGGAGAGACACTATGCCTTCCATCACCAAGGCAGGCTGGAAAGTTCTCCCGGCGCTTGTGACGAAAGGAAAGGAAGGTGGCTCTGGCTGGGACGGCGTGAGGGGCATGGATGGGCGACTCTTGTCTCACACACCTTCTTTGATGTCTTCCTGACGGCACCTCTGAGACCCAGGCGCCATTACCCTGGGTCTACCCTCACTTCATCTAGGGGCAAGCTGAGGCCCAGGGAGCCTCAGCAACTGCCCAGGTCCCTCAGTTGCCGACAAGGAGCTAGGATAAGAGTGTGGGTCTGCCTGACACTGCAGGGGAAGACTGGACCCCACCCTGGGTCCTCAGACACATGGTCTCTTTGGGGTTTGTTTGTTAGTGTGTTTTTGTTGCTTTTTGAGACAGGGTCTCACTGCTGCCCAGGCTGGAGTGCAATGGCGCTGCCATAGGTTGCTGTAGCCTTAAACTCCTGGGTTTAAGTGATCCTCCCACCTCGGCCTCCAAAGTAGCTGGGACTATAGGCGTGCACCACCATGTCTGGCTAATTTTTGTTTTTTGTTTTTTGTTTTTTTTTTTTTTTTGGTAGAAATGAAGTCTCACTATGTTGCCTAGGCTGGTGTTGAATTCCTGGCCTCAAGCGATCCTCCCACCTTGGCATCCCAAAGTGCTGGGATTAAGGTGTGAGTCACCACGTCGGGCTGCCTCTTTGGGGGTGATAAAGAAGCTGCTCTTTCCTTTCTTCTGCCTTGCTCATTTGCCATCCACCTCTCTCTCTCTCTCTCTCTCACACACACACACACACACACAGAGCATACACACACACATGCACACACACACACCCCCCCATAGCTCCTACCTCGATGTTCCATGTGCAGTCCATGTTGGGTGGGTAGTGACCCGGGTAGTAGGGGCTGGTGAATGTCCCGTGGGTTTCACGTAAGTGGCCTCCACAGCCTGAGAGGAAAGGTGGGAGAAAGCATGGGGATCGGGAAACTGCCTGGCCAAGCAGGCAGACGAGGGCTCTGCAGCCTGAGGCCTGGAGCTGCCTTCTGGACACCTGGACGCTGCACAGCAAGTGCACAGCCAGAAGGGCCGGGCACTGGGGACCGAAGCTTCAGGAGGGCTCCTGACCCGGGAGGTCAGCCAGATGCCTTTGGCTTAAGCTTCAGCCTCTGCTGCTGACCTAGGCCAGCTTGCCAGCCACAGGGTCTAGCCTGTGGCCTCCTAAGCTCAGGTCACCCCCCACTAAGGCCTTCCCCTTCTCCACGGGCAGTTCCACCCTGCCCTGCCCTTTCTTACTGCTCATCTTAGGCAGCTGGAAGAAGGTGGCCTCAAAGCCGGGATGCCGCCGCTCAGTGTTGGTTATCAGCGTGATGAGCAGGACGTTCTGGGAGGAGAGGAAGGTCAGGTTGTAGGAGGGAGGGTAGGTGCCACACAACCTGTGGGGGCAGAGGGCAAGCATTAAGAAGAGCAGACAGAACCCAAGCTTCTCCCACGCCTGGTCCAGGCTTCCAGAGGGGCCTGAGGACCCCATCCCTAAGCCAGGTCCCATCCACAGAGGGTTAAGAATGGAGTCAAAAAGACCTTTATTCAGCTAAGTCCTTCCCCACACAATCACTGCTGGAAGGAGTTAGTGATAAACGGTTCACTTTTGTTTAAAACAGCACCACCTGGCTAGGCGCGGTGGCTCATGCCTGTAATCCCAGCACTTTGGGAGGCCAAAGCGGGAGGATCACCTGAGGTCAGGAGTTCGAAACTAGCCTGGCCAACATGGTGAAACCCCGTCTCTACTAAAAATACAAAAATTAGCTGGATGTGATGGTGGGCGCCTGTAATCCCAGCTACTCGGGAGGCTGAGGCAGGAGAATCGTTGGAACCAAGGAGGTGGATGTTCCAGTGAGCTGAGATTGCGTCACTGCACTCCGGCCTGGGCGACAGAGCAAGACTCCGTCAAAATCAAAACAAAACAAAACACCCTAGAAACAATGAATGCCCATGACAGAGGATTTATTAAATAAACTGGGGGCTCAATCAACATATTAAGAACATGCCAAGGTCAGGCCTATAATCCCAGCATGTTGGGAGGGAGGCAGGAGAATCGCTTGAGGCCAGGAGTTTGAGGCCAGCCTGGGTAACATAGTGAGACCTCATCTCCATAATCAAAAAACTAGCTAGGCATGGTGGTGCTTACCCATAGCCCTAGCTACTCAGAGGCAAGGTCAGAGGATTGCTTGAGCCCAAGGAGTTCAAGATTACAGTGAGCTATGATTGCACCACTGCACTCCAGCCTGGGTGACCAGGAGACTCAAAAAATAAAAATAAGAAGAAGAACATGCCTGGCATTGTTCTCGGTGCTCTTAAATCTATTAACTTGGCTGGGCACGGTGGCTCACACCTATAATCCCCGCAGTTTGGGAGGCTGGGGTAGGCAGATCACTTGAGGTCAGGAGTTCAAGACCAGCCTGGCCAACGTGGTGAAACCCTCTCTCTGCTAAAATAAATAAATAAATAAATAAATAAATACAAAAATTAGCCAGGCATGGTGGCATGTGCCTATAATCCCAGCTACTCGGGAGGCTGAGGCAGAAGAATCCCTTGAACCTGGGAGGAGGAGGTTGCAGTGAGCTGAGATCACACCACTGCACGCCAGCCTGGGTGACACAGTGAGACTCTGTCTCAAAATAAAATTTAAAAAAATATTAACAGTGGTTATTTCTAGGCAGTAAGAGATGAGTGACTTTAGTCTTCCTTTTGCTTGTTGATTTCTTTTTCCCACTGGGACCATGTACTTCTTTGTTGTATAATTAATAAATTAAAGAGATGGAAAAAAAGTCCTGGTTGCAAAGCTGTGGCAGCAGATGGTTCTAGATTGGCTTTGGCCTGAATTTTAGCCCATTATTAATCATGAAATGCCCGCCCAGCTCATTTCCATAGACAGCCACAGAAGGCTCTGGCCCAGTGAGTGCAGGAGAGGCGGCTCACCTGCCACGCGGCACCTCTGCGTGGTACACTCCACCCTGACGTGGGCAACCCACAGGTGCATTAACCACACCTTTCTGTTTTCTATAATGCGGGTGCTTTGACATCTGGGACCTGCTGACTGGAGGAACTGCCCTCTGGGGCTGGCCAATGCTTATAAATAGGAAAAGACTCACCTGCAAGCAAACCTTCCCTGTGCAAACCCACCCATGGAGGGCCCAGCCCCACCTTCTCCATCAGGATCTCACACTCAGGGCCGCTATTCCTTGCCGTAAGCACCCCAGGCCCAAATATCAGAGAACCAAGGACAGCTCCTATGCCTCAGAGCCAACTGAAATTATTCAAACAAGCCAATTTTAAACCTGTCACCCTGATTTGTCTTGCCTTTTCTGTGTAAATCACATAAAGGCTTTTTTTTTTTTTTTTTTTTTTTGAGATGGAGTCTCGCTCTGTCACTCAGGCTGGTGTGCAGTGGTGCATTCTCGGCTCACTGCAACTTCTGCCTCCCAGGTTCAAGTGATTCTCCTGCCTCAGCCTCCTGAATAGCTGGGATGACAGGTTCCCATTACCACACCCAGCTGATTTTTCACCAGGTTGGCTAGGCTGGTCTCGAATTCCTGACCTCAAGTGATCCAGCTACGTCAGCCTCTCAAAGTGTTGGGCTTACAGGAGTGAGCCACTGTGCCCAGCCCATAATAAAAGCTCTTGCTTACATTTTCTCCTCTTTCCTGTTACCCCTTGCCCAACCCTGGTGCTTCCTCATGTGGTCTGAGACGACAGGGTCTTGCTCTGTTGCCCAGGCTAGTGTGCAGTGGTGCAATCACAGCTTACTGCAGCCTCGACCTCCTGGGCTGGAGATTCTCCTGCATCAACCTCCTGAATAGCACGCACCACCACACCCAGCTAAGTTTTTTATTTTTTATAGAGACAGGGTCTTGCTTGCCTAGGCTGGTCTCAAACTCCTGGCCTCAAGGGATCCTCTTGCCTCAACCTCCCCAAAATGCTGACATTACAGGCATGAGCTACCATGCCCGGCCAACAAAATTGTCTTTTCAAGGACAATCATCTCCTGATCTGTTGGCCTTCACATACCTACATAACAAAGCTTACATTTTACAACTGCAGGCAGTGCCTTCTCTCTGGCAGTTCAGGGGATCACACCCTGCACAGGCTAGATTTGGTATCTGAGGACCACTGGGCCTTCCTCCACCCTGCCATGGCTGAGACAGTCACCTCCCAGGCTCTGCTGGAGCTCCCACTGAGGATCACACCACATGTGGCTCCTGCTGCCTGGACGTCTGGCAGTGGACTGTGGCCAAGAGTCATAAACTGGATCCCAGGCCTGTGCCACAATCCGTTGAAGAGGCTAGCTCCCATCGGGGCAGCAGCCAAGCTCCCCCAGCCCCACCCACTCCCCGGTTTACTCACTGCACCAGGGCGTGGGGCTCCATGGGGCTCAGGGCGTTGTACACCATCACCAGGTCGCTGCCGCGCTCGTCACAGGACGCAAGGTCAAAGCTGCGGAAGGTGAGGCTCAGCACCGAGTCCGCATCCCCCCGCAGGGCCCACTGGCAGCGGGCATGAGCGGGGTAGGGGCTGTCGGGGAAGCCGGGCGTGGTGAAGCGTGTCACCTCCACGCCCCGGGCGTGCAGGGCAAAACTGCAGCTGTCTGCACAGGAGACAAGAAGAAAGGCATGTGTCAGGGGGGCAGGGCTGCGCAGAACTGAGGGAAGAACCTGAGACCCCATGGGCGTGCACCTCAGGCCTGGCCCCTTTGAGATGCCTCAGGCTGCGCTGGGCCTTGGGAAACCAGGAAGGGGGTTTCTCAGAAGGGCCTGGAAAGACCATCATAATATACTTCATTCAGAGGGATATGCTTCTGGGGACTCCACTGGCTCAAGGGCTTCTGGCCACACCCCCCTCTTCCACACCCAGAGGAGGAGGTGGACATGATACTTACTGTCCTGGGTCCTCTGTACTGTTCTGGGGTCAGTGGCTGAAGAATAAGAGGGGGAATAAAGTGTTTACTGATAGGATCCATTTCCTTATTCCTGCTTCCTTATTATCTAAAGGGAGGTGCCCGGCCAGCACATAGTCTTCTCTCTGGGGCACCGGGTCCTGGGAGTGCCGGTTCCCTGCTGTGGTCCAGTGCCCAGCCCCACTCCACGGAAGGCTGGCCAGTCCCATGCCCACTCCGGACCCTCAGACTCACGGAAGGCCACCACTGAGGTCAGCACAAAGGACTGCAGAGCGCGCGCCCGCGGGGGCAGCATGACTACGCGCTCCTCTGCCATGATGCGCTCCGCGTCCTCCACCAGGTGCTGCGGGATGCTGAACTCAGACCAGTAGTAGGCGATGACACTGCCCTCGCTGGGGAGAGAACGGGGGCCTGAGGCGGAGCTCTAGGCCCCACTCCCCCCACGTTGGCCCAGAGCGACTCCACGGCATGTGGGCCGCTCAGGCCTCCCGTGGGGGCTGACCTGGGCCTCCATCTGCAGGGGCCCTGCCCCAGCTCCTCTTTTGTGTGCACCCATCTTTCCACCCCGAAGCAAGAGGCCTTGCCACTTTGCCCTCTGCTCTCACCGTCTCATCCCCAACCAGACCGATTCTGGGGCCCGCTCAGGGATAGTAATGAGGGGGAGAATCCCACTGGAGTTTGGCCACAAGCAAGGAGACACCCAGTGCCACCTTCCTGAGCCTGTTTTCTGACCTGAGAAAGGAATGGGGAATGCCACCTGCCACGCAGCATTCTCCAGGGTTCAAATGAACAGACAACATAAAAAGCACTTTGAGAATAAAGTCTATTTTTTTTTAACAAAAGGATGCATGAAAAACTTCCCAAGCACAGAAAACGTGGGACTCACTGAAACCTGCCTGAGCACCCCAACTCCCCCAAACCCAAATTTGCAAAAACAATAAAGACCCGTGGCCGTTCCTGGCATCGTGCCAAGCACTTCACAGGCCTTTGGGCAGCTAGCTCATCACAGCAATAGTTACAGTCACCTCTGCCATGGGGGCAGAAGAGTCAGGCTGCCAAGTAATACACAGAAGGGCAGAGCAAGGACCCTCCTTGGCTCTCCAGGCCAGGACCCCCAGCACCACCTCCTGCTTTCTGCCCCGCACACTACAGCCGATCACATTCCTAGCCAGGCTGGGTGCATCCACTGAGCCTTCTCCCCGCACCCACCTGAAGGCCGTCACAGCCGACTCCTTGTGGTAGGGGCCCAGGACCGGGACTCCGCTGTACAGCAGCTTCAGCTGAGGAAGGGCAGAGACTCATGACGGGCTCCGCACAGCGATGATCCTGCCCCGGGCCCAGGCCACTCCCTCCCCTTCAGGGCCTGGGCCCCCTTCGCAGGCCACCCCCATCCCAGGCGAGGCATGTCCCCCTATTGGGTGGGTGGGATGCCAGGGCAGACAGCCTGGCAGGGCCCTGGGCAGGCCGCACTCACCGCGTCCTTCACCTTGCTGGCCAGGCTTACAAACTCAGTAGAGCTGGAGTTCTCGTAGGCGTCCACAAACTTCTCATTTGTGATCCTCAGGTAGCCATTGAAGACTTTCTGGACACGCACGTCCCGGTCTGTTCGAGACCAGAAGGTGCTCAGTCAGGGGAGGTGGTACCACCCCCGTCCACAATGGGGAACGAATGCCAGGAGGGGGCCATGGGCCATCCCTGACCTTCCCATCACTTCCCATGGGGTTCCAGAGAAGCTGAGAGATCCTTGTGTCCTCACTAGGTGGCCCTAGGTTTGTCCGCTGAGGGAGGAGGGACAGCCGCCACGCGTCGCCCTCCCCAGTGCCAGCCCCAGCTTTACTCACACTGGAAATGCCACACCAGGAAGCCGACTGCCAGCGAGACCAAGAAGAGGCCAATCAGCACGGCTGTCAGCACCACCCAGCGCCCCGGGCCATGCTTCTCCACCTTCTTGACATTGTTGGCGGGCAGGAACTCCACACCTTCCTCCAAGCCATTCACATCCTGCAGAGAGAGGCGCTGCCACTCAGACCCTCTCACCCCCTCTTCCCCCCACCCCCCGCTCCCCGCTGGGGAAGATGTTCACATTTTGTGAGATCCGGCTTGAAGAAGAAAGCAGGGGCTTGGGTGAGAAGAAGGGGCTTCCCTCAGAGGCTTGGGGACCACTGCCCAGAACGTAGACTCTGGGACGTGAATCCTGGGCATGCTCTGGGAGGAACATGAGGTCAGCCTTCCCAACCACACGTCCCAGTGTCTGGACAACACCAGGCAATCACTGCTTAAGAATTGTTTGCTTAGGCTGGGCACGGTGGCTCAAACCTGTAATCCAAGCACTTTGGAGGCCAAGGTGGGCGGATCACCTGAGGTCAGGAGTTCAAGACTAGCCTGATCAACATGGTGAAACCCCATCTTTAAAAAAAAAAAAAAAAAGAAAAGAAAAGCAAAAAAAGAATTGTTTGCTTAAATTAAAACACAACGAAGGGCTGTCTAAACCCATTCGTTGATGTCTCCCCTTCAGTGATCACCTTTGACGTAGAGAGTGGCCCCAGCCCAGGGCCATGACTGACAACCATGGGGTCCCTGTGCAGACTTCTAAGAGCAGACCCTGCTCCCTCTGATGCAGCCCCTACCAGATTCAGTCCCCCCATCACCTGGCCCAGAAGCCTGTGGCCAGCACTCAGCTGTACACCCTACCCAGAGCCTTGCCCTGCCAATGTGGAACCAGCCAAAAGTAAAAAGGCAGTGCCATCATGGAAAAAGCTGCTCTGCCTTTAACCTTGGGCACCCCAGTCCAGACCTCACGACACACTGAGAGGGCCAGGTATCTGTGGAATCCACACCCATGCACAGCCCCAAGAGAAGGAAAGCAAGCAAACAGAACGCCCAACAAACAGGCTGGCAACTTCACCAGGTTCCTCTCTGCCAACGGTATCCAGGATGAGGACCCAGAATAGGGAGGGGGGAGGCAGGTGTCTGCTGCACCCAGTGACAGGCCAGCAAGGGTTTCTGCCTGTAGTGCATGCCATCTGCCCGCCCTGAATCCTGGGGACGCACCATGGCCTGGTGCAGTGGCACCTTAGGCTTACCTCCCTCACACCCACTCAATACCGCTCACAACAAAAGCAATGGCCCATCCCAAGCTCACAGGTGTCGGCCCTTTTAACGGTTTCCTGATATCGTTCTTCTGGTGGTGATCTCATAATTCAAGTTTAAGAGTAAGTTTAAGCTGATATGTCTTGGTTTCACCCCACCTCAGCCTCCCGCGTTGCTAGGACTATAGCTGTGCACCATCAGGTCCAGTGAATTTTTTACAAAATTTTTGTAGAGGCAACGTCTTGCTATGTTGCCCAGGCTGGTCTCAAACTCCTGGCCTCAAGCTATCCTTCCACCTCAGCCTCCCAAAGTGATTTTCCTGTCATAGCTTTTAGATTATGTCTCCCTTTCATTTTCTCTGGGCTGCCACTCTTCAACCCTCGCTATATTTATCCTCCACGTTTTCTTTCTCTGTTTTATCCATGTCATTATTTTTAACCTTTCAAATGAGTTTTTCATTTTTGGTATCAAAGTTTTAATTTCTAAGAGCTTTCTTGTTCTTTGAATTCTCCTCTTTTCTGGCATCTTGTTTCATGAATGCAAAACCTTCTCATCTTTATATTTCCAGTGAGTGCCTTTTCTCTTTTTGATTTTCTCTTCCACGTTGAAGACTTTCCTCAAATGCTGAGGGATCCTTGGTGGTTATTCTTATTTAGAAACAAGCTCCTAGAGGCCCTTTGGAAGCTCTGTGTACATGGCTTGCCGTAACTGGTTTCACCGTGGGGTTGCAGGGCTGGGGGTGGGGGGGGTGGCGGACAAAAGTAAGTGGCTAAACAGATTTGTTTTCTGGGCACTCCCAACTGTTAGGCTGTCTACATCCTTCTGTGGATGGCTTCATTGCTCCAGAGAATAATTTTCTAACCTCCTGGCTGGAGCGATTTAAACCCAGCCACCAGCTTTCAGGAACAGGTAGACAAGATTCACTCCCCTTCTTTTCACCTCTCAGCACAGCTTCTTCTCTGTACCTGGAGTCCTCAAGTCCAGATAGTCTTTGATTCGATCTCTCCAGATTATTTGACCCATCTGCTCCGGGAATCTGTTGGGGTATCTGTGTTTTTGCTTGGGGCCGAGGTGGAGATTTGGGGATTTCTAACAATGCCCTTTCTTGTCTCACCTCTGTCTTCTAAAACACTTGAGCCCAATCTTTTCTGAGCCTGGCAGAGAAGAGAACGTTACCAAAGAAATACCAAAAGGATATTTCCGAGAGCTGAAGAGAGGCATAAATCTTTCAATGCAAAGGCTCAGTGATGGTGAGAAAGACAAATGAAACCGCACACGTAGCCAAACCCACTGCTTTGTGATGACATTTCAGAACATCACGGATAAAGAAAGGATCCTCTACGCCTCTAGCTGTCGTCTTTTCTCTCCTGTATTTTGCGTTTCTTCCTCTGGTTCTATTTTGGGAATTTTTTTGACTTGCTTTTGCAAACCTTCCATTGACTTTAAAAAATAACTTCATTGAGGCATTACTGACATAAAATAAAGTGTGTATATTTAAGGGTACAATTTGGGGCATCCATGCGCACCCATGAAACCATCCACAATTAGGATGATGCACGTGTCCATAGACTTCAAAGTCTCCTCCTGGCCCTTCCCACATGTTCCTCCCTGAATCCATTTCCCCTCCCCAAGAAACCACTGATCTGCCTCAGGCTGCTTCTCCCAGAGCTTTATGTAAATGGAATTCTGCAGTGTGCGCTCTCTTCCATCTGGCTTCTTCCACTCCGCACAGTTCCTCTGAGACTCACCCTGGTTCCTGTGTGCACAGCAGTGCATTCCTTTCAGTTGCTGCCGTTCGGATGCACAAGCATGTGTTTACCTGTTCACCTGCTGATGACCATTTGGAGTGTCTCCAATTTGAGGCCATTACAAATAAAGCTGCTAGAAACACTCCCGTAGCTTTGTACTGGCATATCAGCAATGAACAACCGGGAACTAAAACTAAAAGATACCATTTACAATAGCTTCAAAAATATGAAATACTTAGAGGTAAATCTGACCAAAAAAAGTACACAAAACCTGTACACTGAAAGATGCAAAACACTGCTGGGAGAAATTCTGAAAGACCTAAATTAACTGAGCAACATATGCTGTTCATGGATTAGAAGACTCAATATTAAGATATCTATTCTCAAATTTAGCTATAGATTCAATGCAATCTTTTTTTTTTTTTTTTTTAAGATACAGTGTCAGTTGGGCCCAGTGGCTTATGCTTGTAATCCCAGCACTTTGGGAGGCCAAGGTGGGCGTTTCACCTGAGGTCAGGAGTTCAAGACCAGCCTGACCAACATGGAGAAACCCTGTCTCTACTGAAAATACAAAATTAGCTGGGTGTGGTGGCGCATGCCTGTAATCCCAGCTACTCCGGAGGCTGAGGCAGGAGAATTGCTTGAACCCAGAAGTGGAGGCTGCAGTAAGCTGAGATCAAGCCATTGCACTCCAGCCTGGGCAACAACAGTGAAACTCTGCCTCAGGAAAAAAAAAAAAAAAAAAAAAAAAACATACAGGGTCTTGCTATGTTGCACAGGCTGGTCTTGAACTCCCAGGCTCAAGGCTCTTGCCTCAGCCTCCTGAGTAGCTGGGACTACAGGGTGCACCACTGCACCCAGCTGCAACTAGATATTTTTATGTTATCTTTGGAACTTCGCCTTTGATTTTCTTTCTTTCTTTCAGGCTAGTTTTTCTTTAGACATGTGGTGGCCTCTGGTAGTCTAACCATATTTAAGAATGAGAAAACAGACTTCAGCTAGACTCTGAACAAACCATGTATGTGTATATATGTACAAGAAATGTAACACAAGCGGCCAGGCGTGGTGGCTCATGCCTGTAATCCCAGCATTTTGGGAGACAGAGGCAGGCAGATCACCTGAGGTCAGGAGTTCGGTACCAGCCTGGCCAACATGGTGAAACTCCGTCTCTACTGAAAATACACAAATTAGCCAGGCATGGTGGTGCACACCTGTAGTCCCAGCTACTCAGAAGGCTGAAGTATAAGAGTCGCTTCAGGCCAGGTGTGGTGGCTCACGCCTGTAATCTCAGCACTTAGGGAGGCCAAGATGGGCGGATCACCTGAGGTCAGGAGTTCAAGACCAGCCTGGCCAACATGGTGAAACCCTGTCTTTAATTTAAATTAAAAAAAAAAAAAAAAAAAAAGAATCGCTTGAACCCGGGAAGCAGAGGTTGCAGTGAGCCGAGATCATACAACTGCACTCCGGCCTGGGCAACAGAGTGAGACTTGGTCTCAAAAAAAAAAAAAAAAAATTAACAAAAGGGCCAGGCACGGTGGCTCATGCCTGCACTGTGAAAGGCCAAGTTGGGTGGATCCCTTGAGCCCACAAGTTCAAGACCAGCCTGGCAACATGGCTAAACCCCATCTCCTCAAAAATATAAAAAACTAGCCAGGCATGGCAGCATGCACCTATAGTCCTGGCTACTCGGGAGGCTGAGGGAAGAGGATCATCTGAGCCCAGGAAGGCTGAGGCAGCAGTGAGCCACGATCATATCATACTACTGCCTTCCAGCCTGGGCAAGCCTTCCAACCACATCTCAAAAAAAAAAAAGGAAGATAGAAATGTAACAAAATAATAATTTATTATATTTAGATGTATATCCAATTCACAGAGTAATTTCACAACTATTTTCTTACTGGATCCTCACAACAATCCTGTGACTCATTCAAGCCTCACTGGTGCGTCTGGGCGCTGTGGCTCACACCTGTAATCCCAGCACTTTTGGGAGGCCGAGATGGGTGGATCATGAACTCAAGAGATCGAGACCATCCTGGCCAACATGGTGAAACCCTGACTCTACTAAAAATACAAAAATTAGCTGGGGTGGTGGTGCGTGCCTTTAGTTCCAGCTACTTGGGAGGCTGAGACAGGAGAATTGCTTGAACCCAAGAGGCAGAGGTTGCAGTGAGCTGAGATTGCACCACTGCACTCCAGCCTGGAGACAGCAAGAGTCTGTCTAAAAAAAAAAAAAGACTCTCTGGTGCTATCACCGCTGTTATATAGGGAAGGCAGGGAAGAATGCTAATTTTGCAAGGTCACCCAGCACTTGGTGGCAGATCTAGAATCTGGTCCTGGTTTTCTGCCTCCCAGCATGGTTAGGTTCCAGAATTCAGGGAGCAAGAATTCAGGGGAACAGAAAAGTAGGCAGCGGCTCCCATGAGAAGGGGGAAGGTGGCTGAGGGCACTAACAGTAGATCCAGGGTCACCCCAGGCTCTGCCATGGAGCGAGGCTGTCACCGTGGCGCTAGCTGAATGGGGGGGTCCTCCGCCCTCCCTGCGGTGTGAGTTCTGTGGCTCCACTCATCCCAGAAGTGCCATCTAATCAGTAACTGGGCTGCTTCCTTTTATAGCCTTAGCTCTTGGCTGCATTTTCAAGTGTAATAGAGAGAGTATTGCATAATCCCATCATTTTATTGATAAGAACACTGAGGCTGAAAGAGGGAGTGGTCTATCCACGGCCACAAAGTTAGTCAAGTCAGTGAAGCAGCAAAGCTCCTTTAACTCCTGGGCAGGGGAGGGGAAAGGAAGGTCTCAGGGAGCTCCCATCCAACCCAGCTCAACTGTAGACATAACACCTCTCTACGGGGCCACAGAGCTGACAGGAGAGAATATATGCCTGTGCCTGCTTTCACTTCTCCTGTCTCTCTTTCTTAAAAGTAAACACATTTGCAGGTGCACACATAAAACAGTGCTATGAAGCCAGGTGTCTGCTTACCATAAACTAAACACAGAGAGAGGCCATGTGGCTATCACAGCCTCTTCCTACTGGCCCGCTCTAGTTAGATCCTGGCCAAAGGGCCCAGAAACACAGCTCAGCTCTAGGCCAGTCCAACAAGGGGGTGAGGAATGACTTACAGGAGGGTGGTTGGGAATAAAGGGCTCAGGACATGCAGGGTACAGACCCCAGAGGGCCAGGATCTAACAGGGACCACCATCATCCCACCCAGCAGGGACCACCATCCATCCCACCCAGCAGGGAGGAGATCTGACCATCACCATCCCACCCAACTTTCCACAGGGAGCGAGGGGTCAGATCCAGAAACCCAGGAAGGAAGAGTGGAGAAGTCCTATTTCATCTTATCTCATTGCTTTAAGCACACTAGAGCAACTGATGCATATCCTCCCCAAAGCCGAGCTCTCCAAAACCAAAAGAAAAAACACTGATTTCTAGAGGGCCAAAAAAGAGACCTACTTTATTTGATAATATAGGAAAGATTATTGCGGCCAGCCTACTCTCAATAAGTCAGAAACTCACCAGGGCTGAAAGCTAAATGCTGAGCTAACAAAACTCTGTCTGAGTCAACCAGAGAATCCTCCCTCTGAGAGGAACACTCTCTTGGTTCCTTAAATATACACTCAGACCTGTCACTGGGTGCAAATCCTCCAGGGCCCATGACCCCACTGGCTCTGGGGATCAACAAGTCCAAAGCCAGAATTTGCCATGGGTAGCTCAGAGCGTGGTTGTTCTTAGAGAAAAGCAACGGGGAAGAGCCCCTATACTTATAAACAACAAAATACTGCCAACCACCCGCAAACCCACACGAGATTCCAGCCAAAGCAGACAGGGAAAAACGAAGCTTCGTGCCAGACCTTTTCTAAAGCTTGCTCCTCCTGTGGCTATGGTCGAGTGTGATCGGCTGGGATGGAAGGGGCTAAAACTGGAAACCTGAAGAGGTCACTTGGAATCCCGGGGAGGGACCGTGAAGGGCAATCACATGGGAACGGGTAACCTGCTTCTGAGGCTGAAGATCAAGGTCAAGGGGCAGGGGCGATGCCACAGGCTAGGGACCCAGCTGTGCCACTGAGACCTGAGGCGGGGATAGGGGTGGCTGGATTTGTGTATTGCTGCCAAGTGCCACTGATCTGTGGCCAATGCTCTTGACTGACACACTCAGTGACTCAGTGTACCCACCCACCAGGTGAGACGGATTTCAATCCCATGACGTCATCACCACCACCAGGGTCATGAGAGCCATAAACTACCCCTGTAATCATTCAAGCGAGAAAGGAAAGTACTGCCCGAGCAACTGCAAGGGTTTTGCTGGGGAAGAAAGCATTCTGTGGCAGTCCGCAGATGCCTTCCTTTGCAAGGGAAAGGCTGAGCCAGTACAACCCCATGGCCGCTCCCTGCTGGATTAGACACAAGGTTGTGCTGGATCCTGGCCAGATTACCCAGAAACCCAGCACAGCTAGGGCCCACCTCCGATGACAGCAGGGAATGACTGCCAAGAATGAACACTGTTTTTGTCACCTGGGCAATACTGAACGGAGACAGATATCAGAGGGATGTTACAGGAAGGCCTCTTCATCAGGCTGCTGATTATAAAAGGGACCTGTCTCCAGCTAGGAGGGGCCCCACGCAGACAGGCCCTCCCCAGTTAAATCAGCAGCCACTGGAAAGCTCCGGCAACTGTGCACAGAACCGGCGGTCAGCCCATCTGCCGGCTCCTGAGGGCGGGACTTCACCCCACCTGCCACTTACGGCAGTCCAGGACCCAGCACCGGGTCTCATAAGAGAGGACACTTGAGTGCTTATCTGGGGATGACCCAGGGACAAATGAGAAAGGAAAAGAAAGCCCACACTGGAATCCTCCCACCTACTCCCCAACCAGGGGCAATCGATCTCTCTAGGAGCCAGTTCTCACGAAACCTGCAAGAGCCTAAAGTTCCCATTGATCGCCACCCCCAGCATTTCTCGGACTTGTCTGGTCATGAAAAACAACAATAAAAATCAACTTAAACAAACGAAGTGTTTGTTCCACATCCAGATTCCCAAGCCCCTCTCCCTGGAGATTCTGATGTCATGAGTCAGGAGCAGGGCCTGGGATTCCGAAGGTTTTATCAAATGCCCCACGTCATTCTTGGGAACCTGAAAGTTGGAGGAACACCACCCACCATTTCCAGGAGGCTCACCCCTTCCCATCACCAGCAGGAGGAGCTGGCTTACAGCCTCAGCTGGTCTATTTTGAGCGACTACCTGGGATGCCAGAGGAGCTGCTGTGCCAGGTCGAACTTTGTTCCATGCCCTGGGGACCCTCCCACAATTGGTTATAAGCATCGTCCCAGAAGTCCCCAAAGCTATCACTTTTCCCAGAGACACACACTCCAGGTCCTCCCGGGAGAGCACAGGGCCAGCCGCAGGCCCAGCCAGCTGGTAGTGGACACCCCAAAACCCCTGCCTGCCCACCTTCCCTCTGACCCGTCACCGCCCTCAGCTGCCTCACCAGAAGGAGCTGCTGGAGAACGGGGCTGCAGGGCCCCAAGGAAGATCCAGAAATATCTGTAACTCCAGCCCATCAGGGGAACACAAAGCTGACCCACAGCCCAGAACTCCCACAGAAGGAAGTAAACCACAAGTCTCCACACCTGGTTGGAGCCTGAAGGAAAGTACCCCCAGCTCTGAGTCAGCCGGCTGTGAAGACTGCTGTGAGGACTTCGTCAACACAGAAACCCAGTGGGTCTCTGCCAGCCAGCAGCCGGCTCCTGCAGGTTTCAAGTCGGGGTCCTGTCCCAACTCCCAGCACTTCCCAGGGCCCTCCCCATGCAGCCAAGGGACCAGAAGCCTTGTACAGAGCACCCTTGACATAAGTAACACCGTCTTAGAAAAAGACTTCATCTTACATTTCATAGGGCACTTTGCCAACAGGGACAAGACGTTTTGCTTAATAAATAAAGACTATATTTGGCCAGGCATGGTGGCTCACGCTTGTAATCCCAGCACTTTGGGAGGCCAAGGTGGGCAAATCACAAGGTCAGGAGTTCGAGACCAGCCTGACTAACATGGTGAAATCCTGTCTCTACTAAAAACACAAAAATTAGCCAGGTGTGGTGGCATGCGTCTGTTATCCCAGCTACTCAGGAGGCTGAGGCAGGAGAATTGCCTGAACCCCGGAGGCGGAGGTTGCAATGAGCCAGAATCGCACCACTGCACTTTAGCCTGGGCAACAGAGCAAGACTCCATCTCCAAAAACAACAATAACAAAATAAAGACCACATCCATCCAGACAAGAGCACACAAGCACGCTCCTTCACGGTTGGTCCTTACCAGAGGACTCTGTGGCCATAAAAAGAGCAGGCTCGAGATGCCGTCTTCACTGACAGCGTTTTGCTGTCACTCGTGATAACCACCCAGCATCTACAAACGAAGGCTCTGCCAACATCAGAAACTTCCCTGCAAGACTGACGAACGGCCCAGCTCAGACCAGGAGATTGCTTTTGTCTTTGTGGCTCTTCCTGGACTGGTGTGTTAACCCTTTTTCCTAACCCCCTTCTCTTGATGTTAAATGTTACTTTGATGTGGAATATTGAATCTATACTTTGATATATTGGTTAAGCATATTATGATGTATGGTTTGCAGTGTTGGCTGGAGTGGTTGGAGCCTGTGTGCCTGAGCTCTGACTATGGAGTAAACAGGAAGTATTAAAGAGACCCGTCTCCTCGGGAACTCCGTGCGGCTCAAGTGTGACTAAAGTCGCATCAGTATCTCTGACTTTGTGGAAAGACACAAAGGTGCACGGACCTGGTTGTCTGTGACCTCGCACCACTCATGAGAATTGGCACAATCAGCTTAGCAGGCATAGCTGGCACAGTGGATTCTAAGGCCAAAGCCTGCACTAACATTTAAATTAGAAATCGAGCCGTTTGAGCTGGGCGTGGTGGCTCATGCCTGTAATCCAAGCACTTTGGAGGCCAAGGCGGGCGGATCACCTGAGGTCGGGAGTTCAAGAAATCGAGCCGTTTGAAAAAACAAACTGCCGCCCTCTCGAAAAAGAAACATAATCTCACTTCACCTTGAAAGTCTGGCTTCCTGAGGAAACCCTCAGGTGATGGGGTTCTTTACCCACATCCTATAGCTCCAAGAGCTGACACGATCTCGGCTGATTCCAGGCTAGGAAGCTGGTGCAGCCAGAAAGGCGCATAGTAAGCATGGTCTCAACTTAGGAGATGGGAATTGGCCAAACAAATTTTTAACTCGTCTGAAAGAAGAGAAAGCCAATTATTGCATGATCCCCACTCACACAGTTGACCAAGGTGGGAAATCGAACAGTTGCCCAAATAGAGTTGGAAGTCAGAAAGACTCCCTGTCTGATCCCTGAGGGGAAACAAATCCCTGCACTTTTAATGCAAAATATCTCACAGATTGCCAGACAGGAAAAGAGCCAGCTCAAAGAATTTTAAGGAAAAGTAAATCCCTGTCAGAGGTAAGTTTTAGGGAGGAACCCCTGCAGAGAACTTAGATTACAATGACCACTGGGGTGTGTATATACAGAAGGACCTACAATAACTAGAGAAAGAGTTATCGATGATAACTATCAGAATCGCAGACCTCAGGACACAAGCGAGGACAGAGAATACACCACAGCAGAGTCACTAAAACTAAGAACGGAGTTTTGCCAAAGACAGAGCACAATCGGACTGTCCCCCCATCTGTGGGAGAATGGAGCAGACACCATGGCACTATCAGGCACAGAAACGCCTCGGATCCCTGCACAAGCAGGAAACGTCATGAACTGTTATAAAACTACCAAATCATAAACCATTAGAACCATCAACAAATCAGCCAAGGCTGGGTGTGGTGGCTCACGCCTGTAATCCCAGCACTTCGGGAGGCTGAGGCAGGTGGGTCACCTGAGGTCAGAAGTTTGAGATCAGCCTGGCCAACATGGTGAAACCCCCTATTTACTATAAATACAAAATTAACCGGGTGTGGTGGCACACACCTGTATTCCCAGCTACTCGGAGGCTGAGACAGGACAATCTCTTGAACCTGGAAGGCAAAGGTTGCAGTGAGCGGAGATGGCGCCACTGCATTCCAGCCTGAACAAGACAGAGACTCTGTCTCAAAAAAAAAAAAGAAAGAAGGCTGGACGCGGTGGCTCACGTCTGTAATCCCAGCACTTTGGGAGGCCAAGGCAGGCGGATCACGAGGTCAAGAGATCAAAACTATCCTGGCCAACATGGTGAAATCCCCTCTCTACTAACAAATACAAAAATTAGCTGGGCATGGTGCCACGCACCTATAGTCCCCGCTACTCAGGAGGCTGAGGCAGGAGAATTGCTGAACCTAGGAGGCGGAGGTTTCAGTGAGCTGAGATCATGCCACTGCACTCTAGCATGGCACCTGGTGACAGAGCAAGACTGTCTCGAAAGAGAGAGAGAGAGAGAGAGAAAGAGAAAGAGAGAAAGAGAGAAAGAAAGAAAGAAGAAAGAGAGAGGAAGGAAAGAAAGAAAGAAAGAAAGGAAAGAAAGAAAGAAGGAAAGGGAAAGAAAGAGAGCGAGAGAAAGATGCAAGAAAGAAAAGAAAGAAAGAAAGAGAAAGAAAGAAAAGAAAGAAAGAAAGAAAGAAAGAAAGAAAGAAAGAAAGAAAGAAAAAGAAAGAAGGAAAAAAGAAAAGAAAAGAAACCAATCAGCCAAGATGTGTTCTAGCCCTCTGGGACTGGATCACATCAGCCTAGAGAGCTGTGCACCCATATTTAGACCCAACAAAATCTGGAGATGGACTTGGAACAATCTAACACAGGGACAAAGAAATCCAAGAAAATCAGCTATCTTAGGGACGGTATGTGACAGATATAATGAATTTGCCACTCAGCTGGAAATTCCAGCCATAAATGAAATTCAGAGAACACTTCTGTAACCTGCAGTTCTCCTACATGAATGCTCTCTCGGCATGCAGAGCCATGCAAGATATACCAGACTTGTAATCATCAGGAACCATGAGGTAACACTTATGGCAAACCTGAGAAACATATCAAGAGAAAGGGGATAGGAAAAGGGATTAATGAACCAGTCCATGGAGAGCCATGAAGACTAAAAAGTCTGGGCTGGGCTGGGCTGGGCGGTTCATCAGTCTTTCAGGGAAGAGTCTGTGATGTGGGCAGAGCCTTTGGCAGTGGATGTTGGGTGCTTATCTCCAGTGACAACAGAGGCTGAACAGCCAAAGTCCTGCTCTTTTTATGGCCACAGAGTCCTCTGGTGAGGACTGACAGTGGAGGAGTGTGCTTGTCTGGATGGAAGCAGTCTTTAAATTTATCAAGCAAACACCTTGTCCTTGTCGGCAAAGTGCCCTATGAAATGTAAGACGAAGTCTTTTTCTAAGATGGAGTTACTTACGTCAAGGGTGGTTCTATATAGGGAGTTGGTCATAACTGCCACCCCACCCCGCCCCGCACCCACACACCCCACCCCCAGGAGAAGCAGCAAAGGGCCTCGTGCGGGTTGGGGGGCAACACTAGCTTTGGAGTCAGATAGATTTGGGTTCAAAATTCAGCTCTGCCACACTTTCAGCTATCTGGGTTTTTGATAAAGCCTCTTGACCCTTTTTTCATCTGAAAATCAAGCCTAGTTGCTGTAAGAATTAGAGGTGATATTTACTGAAAATACCTACATGGCACAGAGATGTCCAAAATAATGAGTGTGTTTGCTGCGCCGCCGCCTCCCTCACAATCCCCTGGGAGCCCTCAGAGGCGGCAGAGCAGCTCCTGGGGCTGCAGTCTCCCACCTCCTGCAGGGTCTGTCCATGCAGGGTCTGTCTGTGTCCCCAACTTGTCTTAAGGAATGATCCAGAGACCCTCTGTGCCCTGCTCCTGCTTCAAGCCAATTGTTGCATTATTTTGAGGGCTTGCAAAAAAATATATTTGAAACAAGGTTTTCATTGTTTTAAAAAATGTTTTTGAAAACTACCAGAAGCTTGATGTGTAAGCTGAGGCCAGAGCACGCTGTGACCTGGCCAGCACTCTCTGGCCTTGTGGGGTAAATCACCCATGGGCATGAGTGGGTAGGGGCACCCTGGTTGGCCTTCTTCTCTCTCCCGGAGGCCAGTCCCTGCATCCTCAGTGGATGGAGGGGCTTCAGGGAAGCGGGACAGCAGCAGAGCCCCTCTGGAGCATGGGTCGGGGCAGAGTGGCAAAGGTGGGTGGATGCAGGCCAGCCAAGGACTGGCTCCTGGGCTCCTGGGACAGCCTGCCAGGCCACTCCCCACTGGCCTTTGAGGCCCACACACTAGACTTGTGCTGTTAAGGTCTTTCATTTTGGGTGGGCTTTATTTATTTATTTATTTTTTGAGACCGAATCTCACTCTGTTGCCCAGTCTGGAGTGCAGTGGCACTAACTCAACTCACCACAAACTCCGCCTCCGGGTTCAAACAATTCTCCTGCCTCAGCCTCCCGAGTAGCTGGGATGACAGGCGCCCATCACCACACCCGGCTAATTTTTGTATTTTTAGAAGAGATGGGATTTTGCCATGTTGGCCAGGCTGGTCTCAAACTCCTGATCTCAGGTGATCCGCTCGCCTCGGCCTCTCAAAGTGCTGGGATTACAAGCATGAGCCACCGTGCCCAGCTTTCATTTTGTTTTGAAGTTTGAATCTGAACTCCAGTTGGTCCACCAGACCAAAGGGAGGAATGGGGCTGCCTGGCTTCGGGCAGATGGGTGAACTGTGGGTGGAGAAATTAAAATCAAAGAGATATAGTAGGTAGTCGTCAGTCATTAGCAGGAATTAGCTAATTATGTTCTATTTGGAAGGTCATAAGGGGTTATTAACCCACTTTTAAGAGGGGAAAACTGAGGCACCGAGAAAAGTATTTACCCCAACGAGTCAGGCTCTCAGCCCTGACCACTCACCTGATTATACCACACCCTCCCCAGCACCGGCCCCCCAGAAAGGAAAGAAGAGACTTGTGTCAGGCAGTCCTGCCTGAAGCCAGTTCTTTGTTCCCCTACAGGGTCCCATTGCAGATGTGTGAGGCTTGCACAGAGCACCCTTGACATAAGTAACTCCATCTTAGAAAAAGACATCATCTTACGTTTCGCTTTGTCAGCAGGGACAAGACGTCCTGCAGATAAATAAACACAGCATCCAACCAGACAAGGATATACACAAGCATACTCCTCTACTGTCAGTCCTCAGTAGAGGACTCTGTGGCCATAAAAAGAGGACAGCCAGGCACAGTGGCTCACACCTGGAATCCCAGCATTTTGGGAGGCTGAGGTGGGGGGATTGCTTGAGCCCAGGGTTTGAGACAAGCCTGGGCAATGCAGTGAGACCCCATCTCTACAAAATTTTATTTTTTAATTAGTTCAGCATGGTGGCACAGCTACTCAGTGGGCTGCGGTGGGAGGATCACTTGAGCCTGGGATGTCGAGGCTGCAGTGAGCTGTGATCACGCCACTGCACTCCAGCTTGGGCAACAAAGCAAGACCCTGGCAAAAAAAACAAAAAAGCCAAACAAAAGAAACGAAAAACAAAACAAGAGAAAAGAGCAGGACTTCAGCAGCCTGAAATGGCTGTCTTAATGGACACTATCTTGCTGTCATTCGTGATAAGCACCTAGCATCTGCCAGCGAACCCTCTGCCGACATCAGAAACTCTTTCCCATGAAACTGACAGACTGCCCAGGCCAGAGCAGGAGGTTCTTTTTGTCTTCCCGGCTCTCCCTGGACTAGTTCATTAGCCCTTTTTCCTAACCCCTTTCTCTTGATGATAAATGTTACTCTGATGTGGAATGTTTAATCTATACACTTATATATTGATTAAGTATATTATTATGTATGGTTTGCAGTGTTGGCTGACTTGTGGCGCAGCCTCAGCCCGTGTGCCCAAGGCTCTGACTCCGAGTGAGCAGGAAGTACTAAGGAGAATTGTCTCTTTGAGAGCTCCATGTGGTTCGTGGCTTTTATGACTGAAATTGCATCAATAAAAGTCTGACCTTGTGGAAAGGCACAAACGTGCAGGCACCTCGTTATCTCTGACCTTGCACCACTCACGAGACCCCCCACCTCCCCGCCAATATTGCAGGAAAGTCCACTGAAGCCCAGAGAGGTCACGCTCTGCTGACCCAGCAAGCCCACTTCCGGGTATTCATCCAAAGAAAAGAATTGAAACCGGGACCCTGAAGGGAGAGCTGCATCCCGTACTCACTGCATCCCGTTCACAGAAGCCAAGATGTGGAAACAAACTTAGCGAATGAATGCATAGACAAAAGGCAGTCTATACATTCAAAAAGAGATCTCGTATTAAGTGTTCTTGCCACAAAATAAGTATTATTATAGATAAATAGAATAATAGATAAGAGGGCAGGGGAAACTCTGGAAGGTGATAGATATTTTTACAGCCTAACTTATGGTGATGGTGTCCCTGGTGTCACCATACGTCCACTCATCAGGTTGTACACATTAAATAGGTACGGCTTTTTGTACATCAGTTGTACCTCGATAAAGTAGTCTAAATCAATAAACACAGTGTTGATTTCAAAAGAAAAGAAGGAATACTCCGGAAAACTCTATCTACTACAAAGCTCACTTTTTGGGCCCAAGAGACAGACCCCTGCTGCCCCCATCACTGTAAATGGGTTGTCACCCTTCAACATTGGTCCACGGGCACTGGCTCCCCCAACTCGGACCTCGGGTCTAGCCAGGTGGTCCCCCAAGCCTATTAGGAACCAAGAGGTTCCTAGGCAGTCCGATCTGTCTGCTCACAATGGCTAGTCTCCCCTACTGCCTACAGAACCCTGCCTGCCTTCGAGCACACAGGCCAAAGCTGAGCCTCACCAGGAATCCTCCCTGGACCACACCAAGTCACACTACTTTCTCCCAGGGGCCTCACCTCCTCCCCAACCTGCACCATGCTGGGTGGATCTGGCAGCCCTAGGTGGTCATGGTGCCCCGGTTTCCTCTTCCTACTGCCTTTCTCCCTCCCCCTCCACCCTTGGCCTTGCCCAGAGGTAGCACCTGATTGATTAATTGATGGATTGATGGAAGGTCTTCTCTCCTCATAACCAGATTTAGGCAGCCTCCCCAGGGCAGGCTGGAATAATCCACCAGGTGCCAAGTGCCTTCAACCAAAAAGGGGAGAAAATACTCGGTCCACACCTCAGGGCTCTGCTGGCAGTCCCCCAAGCTCTCTGGGGTCAGACCTGGCCTGGCCACCCACTGTCCTCAGACCCCATTTAAGATTGGACTCTGCCCAATCGCCTCCTCTCCTGGGCCTCAGTTCAGTGCGTCGCCCCCAAAACACACACACCAGGACATAACCTCTTTTGCTAATTCTGGCCAGAGAATTCCATCCCTGACTCTCTAATCCCACCGTTTACACCAGCCCCCTCCTTATGTGCCACAGACCCACTTCCCGGCCCAGCCACCCCACCTTCCTCCACCCTTCCTCCACCCCAAGTCACACAGCAGGCAGAGCCCCCAAAACCCAACAAGAGAAACAAGAGCTGCAGCCAGTGCCTCGTAACTTCTTTTCATTCATTTTCTTGACTTTTTACTAAATCCACATTCTGATTTCACGAGCTAGTGCGCCTTTTATTATTGATGTTTTTATTGAGATACTTGTAGGTTCCCATGCAGTTGTAGGAAATAACACTGAGATTGTGGAGATTGTTGTACGAACTTGTACAGCTGGCCGAGTTTCCCCCAATAGTCACACCTCATAAAACTACACCACGATACCACAGCAGCGGTATCATCCGCAGATCTTATTCAGATTTCCCGTCTCACTGCTACGCATGTGAGTATTAAGTTCTATGTATGTCATCACTAGCAGAGGCTCCTCTCCAGCATCACAGTCAAATTTGAACAGCCCCTACAAGAGGATGTCCTGTGGCTTCTGTAACCACAGCCACCTCCCTCCTGTTCCCCACTCCTTCAGCGCCACAATCGCCAATCTGTCCCTGCTGCTAACATGGTGTCACTTCAAAAATTATGTTATATAAATAAATAATACAGTATGTATGGCACTGTTGGCTTTATTTTAACTGCACAACATTCCCTGGAGGTCATTAAGTTGTCGCATCCATCAGCTTGTTCCTTTTCATGGCTGAGTCGAATTCCATGGCATGGAGGTGCCACCATCTGTTTCTGCCTTGGGGAACCCAGGGATCTGCAGAAGCTAGCAGGAAAGACCCAAGCCCGCCTTCAGCCTGGCTAGGTTCTGAAACACCCTTCCACGGCTACAAATCTGAGCACCTGATTTGGGAAAAGGACCAACTATGCAAACGGGCCCCCGGGGGGGGCACTGAGAGGTCTGTGTCCTCTATTAGAACCAGACTCTCTCCTGGATACAAGGAATAGGATACAAGTGAGGGATAACTGCTGGGTCTACCCTTGGAACTGGATTCTCAGAGCTGGAACAGATTCTAGAGGCCACGTCACCCACCGCTCATCCTGCCGGGATGATTCTTTTGGAGGAAATAGCGTTTTCCTTAGTACCAGTATTAGGAAACTCTTCCTTCCACCGTGATCAGCACCGCAATCACAGCTGCACTAATTAGCACTGCAACAGAAGCAGCCCAGTTTCTCCAGCTCAGGAGACACTCCAGTGGAAGGTCTACATTGGTGCTGGTGGCTCTCTCGGTCTGCACCTCCTCTGGCTAAACATCCTCAACTCCTCTGATTATTCAAACAAAATGTTTTCTAAACCTCTGGCCATCTGATTCAATCTCACCCTTAGCCATATTCCCTTGAAGGCACTGTTTCCAGATTTCACCAGCATAACCCACAAGAGGTCTAATCATCGTGGCCTCCACAGGGGCTGCCTGCTAATTACCTCCCTCATTCTGTCTGTGCTCTTTTTCCATTAATTGTCCAATAATGCATTCAAGTAACACACTCAAACAATAAAACAATTATAGGAAGAAAGAAAGAATGATGTGTTCCCTTGATGAAAGCCCATGAGGCAATCAGAAACATTTTTTCAAAAAGTAGATAATAAAGTGGAAAAGCTATCTAAGACAGAACGTTAAATGAAAAAAATAGGATCAAGAACGGTGGCTCACACCTGTAATCCCATCTACTCAAGAGGCTGAGGCAGGAGAATCACTTGAACCTGGGAGGTGGAGGTTTGGGTGAGCCGAGATCGCGCCATTGCACCCCTGTCTGGGCAACAGCAGACAGGGAGGCCGAGGAGGGTGGATCACCTGAGGTCGGGAGTTTGAGACCAGCCTGACCAATATGGAGAAACCCTGTCTCCACAAAACTACAAAAATTAGCCAGGCATGGTGGCACATGCCTGTAATCCCATCTGGGCAACAACAGTAAAATTCCATCTCCAAAAAAAAAAAAGAAAATAGTCTGGGCACAGTGGCTCATGCCTGCAATCCCAGCACCTTGGGAGGCCAAGGCAGGTAGATCACTTGAGGCCAGGAATTCAAGACCAGCCTGGTCAATATGGTGAAGCCCCGTCTCTACCAAAAATACAAAAATTAGCCGCGTGCGGTGGCACACACCTGTAATTTCAGCTACTTGGGAGGCTGAGGCAGGAGAATTGCTTGAAAGCAGGAGGTAGAGGTTGCAGTGAGCCGAGATTGTGCCACTGCACTCCAACCTCAGCGACAGAGTGAGGCCCTGTCTCAGAAAGGAAAAAATAGTCACTTCTGCCCTTCAAACTCAGCTGAGGAATTTCCTTGGAGTAACTCTGGGAGATCCCTCCCCAACACCTTCCCTTCCAGCCTCCTGTGACAGGGGAGGGAAGGAGGTTTGTCTTGCTCCACAATGCAATCATGAGGTATGATATCTAATGAATGTTTAATAAGTTCATTAACCACAATCATGGCTTTACTGCAGAGTGGAATTAGTGACTACTCCATTTGGAGGAGAATAGATGTGCACACAAACAGCAGAACACGCACATAAGACTTGTGGGAGAATATCAACCAAACAATTTACAGAGGTTCTAAAATCTGGGAGAGGAAATTTTAGAGGAATTTCACATTTTACATTGCACATTTCTATATTGTGTGACCAAAAAAAAACCTTCCTAAATGTTTTTTTTTTACAGAGTCTTACTCTGTCACCCAGGGTGGAGTACAGTGGTGTGATCTCGGCTCACTGCAATCTCCACTTCCCGGCTTCAAAGATTCCCCTGCCTCAGCCTCCCAAGTAGCTAGGACTACAGGTGCACATCACCACACCTGGCTAATATTTTGTATTTTAGTAGAGACAGGTGGGGCTTCACCTTGTTGGCCAGGATGGTCTCAATCTTCTGACCTCACGATCCACCCGCCTGGGCCTCCCAAAGTGCTAAGATTACAGACATAAGCCACCACACCAGGCCCAAGTTTTCTTTAAATATGTACATATTAACTCTTTTGATGATAATTTTTCAAAGGTATAACCAAATAAAAACAGGAGGGGAAGAAAACACACTTCAACTCTGGGCAGTCACACTTCCACGCCTGGTCTCTCCTGGGCTCGCTGTCAACTCAGAACCCTGGATCTCCTGGTTTCTGTTCCACGTTTGAGGGAGGTGGTGCAATGAGCACAGCACTGACTCCTGACCCAGATGGATACATGCTGCTCAGTGCAGCCTATCAGGCAGGCTGTCCAGATGCTCTGACTCATAATCAAGTCATACAAGGTATCGGCCTTTCCCTCCCAGCTGGTGTCATCTAACGAGCTGATAGACAAATGTCCCAGGTCTTCATCTGAGCTGTTACTAAACAACAAATGGCACAGAACCCAGGAAGGAGTGAGGGGCAGCCTGAGATCACCACCCAAAGTGATGTGGACTCAGGAACGGTCCCCACTTAGGCACAGCCATTCAAACAGACACAAGCCTACCAGACCTTCCATCCTCCAGCACCCAGGGCTTCGGGCCCAGCAGACAGGAGCCAATCAAACACCTTGCCCACGATACAAGGGATATGTGCACAACCACCAACTCAATACGCTGAACCACAGACAGTAAGGAAGGGAAAGAGGTGTGAAAAATGATTTGTTGGCATGAGTGGGTGAATCGTTTTTCATTTTAAAACCTCCCCCATAATTTTTAATCATATGTATAATACATAAAGCGACATCAATGTAAAGCCTGTTGAAATTGCATCTCCAGCTGTGCTCCTGGTCCACCAGCTAAGAAACCGCATCAAAAGGGGAAACCAGACAAGTTGGTTTTCTATGATGTTTGCAGCGCACCAGCACTGGCGCCAGGTGATCGCCACTTCCTTTTTATGTGCTCACAGCTCTCTGGTGAATAACATGTTCTAACCATTTTCTGGGGATACATAACCATCACCACCATCTCTGGAATACAGTTTTATAATGGCATCGTGATGAGCTCACAGGCTTTGAAGTTGTGCAGATCTAAGT
This sequence comes from Sapajus apella, assembly GCF_009761245.1. NCBI lineage: Eukaryota > Metazoa > Chordata > Mammalia > Primates > Cebidae > Sapajus > Sapajus apella. Next base: position 5,120,583 of record NW_022436956.1, read on the forward strand.
TTGAGTTCTTGCTCTACTTCTTACTGCCTTTACACAAACCCTTTGAGCCTCGGTATTCTCATCTGTGAAGTGGGCATTCTTTTTACCCACATAGCTGGTTTTGTTTTGTTTTGTTTTTGAGATGGAGTCTTGCTCTGTCACCCAGGCTGGAGTGCAATGGCATCATCTCAACTCACTGCAACTTCCCCTTCCCAGATTCAAGCAATTCTCCTGCCTCAGCCTCTCGAGTAGCTGGGATAACAGGCACCCGCCACCACCCCTGGCTAATTTTTTGTGTTTTTAGTAGAGACAGGGTTTTGCCATGTTGGCAAAGCTGGTCTTGAACTCCTGACCTTGTGATTCACCCACTTCGGCCTCCCAAAGTGCTGGGATTACAGGTGAAAGCCACCAGCCCAGCCTCCCCACATGGCTGTTGTCAGGGTAAAGTGAGGTCATGAATTGAAATGTAGATATTTAGTGAAAGGCAGAAATGACTGTCGTCACATTCTTCTTCACCTTTTACCGTCACCACCACCGTCATCAGCCCCACCACCACCTCCGCATCACCAACGTGGGCCAAAAAGCGTCAAAAGATCCAAGAGTTTGATCAGTTAGCCAACTATCACAGGATTCAAGGGAAAAAAATCCCGAAATATTGCAAAGCCCAGGCCAAACAGGCAAATTCTGATAATAGGAGCACCTGAGACAGAATTTTTAGCAGGGAGCTGCTTCTGGAAAGGTTCTTAACAAAAAGGGCAACTACTGCCCAAGAGCTATGAGCAAATGCCAAACACACTTCTCACCACTGCCAACCAGGCCAGGCTACGACCTCGGAGAATTCCAGAAGTTTCTATTCCCATCCTACCAAATGGTTTCTATAATTTAGTCCCAGGCATCTCAGAAACATCCTGAGAAGAGAAATCCAGTTTCTTACCCAAATCAGATGAATTCTCAACCTTTAGTATGTCATCCCCTCCTGAGTCCTGTGGGCTGACAGCCCTGTCCCACATGTCACAGTCCACATAGGATACAGCAGGGCCAGACTACCTGGGCTCCGATCCGGATTCCTGCACTATTTTGCTCTGTGATCTCAGGCAAGTTACTTAGCCTCTCTGTGCTCCATTGTCCTCACCTATAAAAAAGTAATAATAATAAGGCGGGGTGTGGTGGCTCACACCTGTAGTCCCAGCGCTTTGGGAGGCTGAGGCAGGCAGATCACTTGAGCTCAGGAGTTCAAGCCCAGCGTGGGCAACATAGCAAAACCCTGCCTCTACAAAAATTAGCCAGGCATGGTGGTGCCCACCTGCAGTCCCAGCTACTCAGGAAGCTGAGGCAGTAGAACTGCTTGAGCCCAGGAGATTAAGGTGGCAGTAAGCCATGACTGCACCACTGCACTCCAGCCTTGGTGACAGAGGGAAACCCTGTCTAAAAAAAAAGGAATGATAATAGCACTTGTCTCTGAGAGGGGTAATACTTGGTCTCAAAGACCAGTAAGACCATATCTTACTTCCCTTCAGCCATGCCTGACCCAGGACTAGGCACAGAGTTAGTTCAATGAAGCTTGGCAGGAAAAAAGACAAAGGGCCAGCCATGCTCAATAAATGCTAATGATGATTAGTATCCTAGACACTCTAGTAATCACCGCACAATGTTAGAAGCAACACCGTCTTCAGGACCTGGCTCCTGAGGGCTCTGTCACATTTCCCTTCCTCTTCCAAAGACAACTTCTCTCTTAAGAGAGACATGAGCCACCAGTCTGGGCAGAACCACAGACCAGAGAAGGAACAGACATCAGGGAACTCCAGGACCGAAGTGTTCCAGGGACAGAGGCCACTGGCCACAGCAGTAGGCAGGCTGGTTCCCAGGGAGCAGGGTAAGGGCCAGGTAGCAAAAGAGAGCTGTGACTGGTTGTCCTGCTGCAGCCTGTGACAACGTGGCATCGGGCCAACAAGCCGGCTCTGAGCAGATCCACCCCCTGACCATTTCCACTGAGAGCAGGTGAAGGCAGCCATCGGGCTAGGGGCATCTTCTCTTCCTCAGTTTTCCCAACTCCTAAACGAGGAATTTCCAGGTGTTCCCAGGGCCAAGGCAGAGGGAAGGGTCCACAAAGCCCCAGAGAAGGCAGACTTCCTGTCTACTCCAGCAGCTGGGGCCGCACCTACAGGACGATCCTAGCTTCCTGCTGCTTTCTGCCTTCCTGACCCTCTCCCTCACCCACTGCACACACCTGCCCAGCACACGCTGTAGAGAACAAAGAAGGCAGTTCTCTAAAGTTTAATGCAGGCACAGTGGCCACGTCTGTAACGTCAACTACTTAGAAGGCTGAGACAAGGAGGATTGATCGCCTGAGTCCAAGAGTTTGAGTCCAGCGTGGGCAACATAGTGAGACCCCCATCTCTTAAAAATGAAACAAAATAGAACTTTAATTTTCTGAGGTGGCAGGGGCAGGGGATGAAAGGGAGAAAGGGATACACAGCTGGTACGCATTTTCTTTTCATAGAAAGATCTGTCTCCTAGAAGCTAGGTTAAGCGCAGGGTTGGGGGGAATGAAAACCAGAAGGTCTTAGGAAGAGGTCTCTGTTGCTGGCAAGTGGTTCCTTGAATCCTTGGGGCATTTCCCTGTGTTTGGCAGGGCGGGAAGACTCCTCTGCAAGGTCAGCGCCCCACTGACAACCTGGGCTCTCGGTTTCTCGACATGCGTCTCCTGCTGATACTATATCACCTTCCTGCTTGTCTCAAATCACTTTCAACTCGAAAACTCAAGCTGCATCATTTGAACACCACACTGCAACTTACAAAGGGCTTTCATGGAAAATATCCTTCTTAATCCTTTCAACAAACATGGCACATATATGTCATCCCCATTTTACAGCCACAGAAACCAAGGCTTAGAGATATTGGGTAACATCTCTGAGATCGCGTGGCTAGACGAGGTGGCCCCGGGTCTCAGCCACATGTTACCTCCTGCCCCACATCACAGGTGCCTTCAGCCCCTATTGGCCAACCAGGCCCTTCCAGCCTGGGTTAGAGAGATGCCATGTGCTCACCCAGGGCTTATGGAGAAGCTAGTACTCATGAGTCAGAATTTAGCTCCCTGTATCCCACACCACCCTCGGTGGCCCCAAAGGCAAGGGCTGCGAGTCTAGGATCTTCCCCACTGCTAGTTCCCAGCACCTGCCACAGGCTCAGTCAGTGGGTTACCTAGCAGATATTTGTTATGTGAATGAATGCCTGAATGGTTGACCAATTAACAAGCAGATGACTCTCTGAATAGGCAGAATTGTACAGCCTAGCCCCCAGACATCTGATTTTGACCACACAACATCCAATTTTCCAACCCTGGTCTCTGATGCCTAAGGGATGCTCAGTCTTACTAGGGCAATCGTGACCTGAGAAGGAACCAGTGGACATCAAGGCAGCTTCATAGTCACCATCAAATATTCAACAATCAAGACCCTAGGGAGGTAAGCTTCCTGGTTCTCTTTAATGGCCATAAAGAGTGGCATCTGTGCCCCCGCTTGCTTGCAGGCTGGGCTCACACCATCCCCAGATGTAATGTGCATCAGGGCTCTGGAGGCCATGGAGAACACTTGATGGGAACAGTGGGGGTGGGGCTGGGGGTCACACCATCGGCCTTGGGAAGGGGACAGTCAGATACAAGTACCACCAAACAGGGGTGCAGGGATGGACGCAGCTGGGGACAAGGAACCCAGGAAGAACAGCACCCTTGTGAGCCAGGCTCTGCTGACCCAGACAGCAAACCCAGGGGCAGCAGCCACACCTGCGGGCCAGAGATGGAGATGCCAGCTGCAAACACACACTATAAGATGATCCCAGGGACTGAGATTTCCGGTGAGGCCCGGGGTGGGAGGAATCTGTAAGACGTGGAAATGAGCTATGGTCACTTTCCTCTGGATACTCCACCTCGCAGCTAACTGTGGTACTCGTCTCTTAGCTAGCTCTCCAGACCGGATGTTTTTAAAGGAAACAACCACATCTTACTAGTCTCCGAGAGCCTTCCCTTCAGCCATGCCTGGCCCAGGACAAGGTACCGAGTTAGCTCAGTAAAGCCCGGCGGGAGAAAAGACAAAGAGCAAGCCATGAGAAGGAAAATCACAGAAGCAGAGCGAAGGAACAGCCTGAGGGTGCAGAGAGCAAATGAGCTTCACAGAGGAGGAGGAAGCGAAAACCGGGGCTTGCAGGTGACAGCAGAAGTCTGTTCAATGTGGGATCCTGGGGCAGAGTGAAAGGTGAGCCCCAGCCTGGCCGCTGTCGGGAGGCAAGATGGCTCAAAGAGGCTGGGATGCACGACCAGGAAGACCCTGCTTTCCCGCTGTGGGCAGGGGAGTCTCAGAAAGGGAAGTGATGAAGAACAAACGTAGGGTGGGGACGTGGGACTGCCCTGAAATAACAAATTCCAAACAGCAGGCTCTCTGTTGAGGAGGCAGGAGTCTAGAGCCTCAGATAGGCAATTAACAAGGACTCACAAATATAGCAATTAGAGCAAGGACGAGAAGGTGAATCTGCCTCACGGCAGGGCACAGACACTGCCAGGGCAAGGGCCCAAGCTTCCAAATGCACTGGAAGCTTCCTTCCTTGTTGAGGGTGAAAAGTGGAGAAAACAACAGAGGCCAGCCCCAGGTCCTGTCTGTGCAGGGCAGCCCGCAAAGCCCAAGCGTCTGATTTTCTGCCAGCTCCCTGAGTCGGGATGCTTCTTGGAGAAAAGGAATTGATCTCAGATAGCACCAAAATCAGGTTTGATTTGGGAGCAACGGCGGAGGTTATGGAACCCAGGGGCACCCGGGAGGAGGGGAGAAAGTGAGGGTCGGCAGGACAGGGAGGCCATCATTTGCAGAGGAGCAAAACTCTCTGCCAAACAGCCCCTGCCTCTCAGCGCCGCCCTGACCTCGTATGCTTTGGCTTTCCAGGAAACCTGGGGATCTGCGCTGGACAGAGAGGGTAGAGACCTGGCTGCTGGTCCCGCCCGGGCACTACCACCTAAGTGGGTCCTCAATGAAGTGACTAGCGACCCATCCCCAACTCCATACAGGAACATGTAGTCTTTTTGAGATCTTTCAATAGGTCTTTCATTGTTCTTTCTGCCAAAGAAGAGCTTCCTGTTTCTGTACCTTGCAAAAGGCTCGAGACGTGTATGTGTTCCCACAACTCTTCCCAGAGAGCCGCCTTCCCAAAGGGCTCATCCCCTGTCGCGAAGCCCAGGCAATCCCAGCTCTGGAGTCCTTAGCTCCAGCAGCCAAAGCCCTGGCCTCCCAGTTGTCCTCTGAAAGGTCCTAAGGTGCCTTTTGACCGGGAAGGAGAAAGACAAAAGAAACTTTCTGCAGAGGCCACGGATGACTGAGACTCCAAAACCCCCTGGAACTTTACTTCCGCCCAAATAACCCCACTCCGAGCCCCAGGTTTCTTCAAGATGTGCGCTAACAGCGCCAGAGGAAGGATGGAGAGCGCAGGCAGGCCCAGGGTCTTCCCGCCTCCCCGCTGGCGGGGCGCAGCCTGTCCGGTACCAAAGGTCCGGCCAGCCCCGCCCGCCCACGGCCTGGCACCCGCCGAACAGGAAATTCCACCTGTGCGCCCAGCGCCCGGCCACCGACTGGCACTCCAGGGGAGCCGGCTGAGCCCGGCGCCGCGCTGCAGGGTCAGGCGCGCGGAGCTTCACCGAGCCCCGGGTCCCCGGCCTGCGCTCACCTCGTGCCGCGAGCTGTACTTGAGTCCAGCACCGAAGTCTTTCGGGCCCCCTCCGCCCTTATGGGCCTGATCGCTCCTCATGGTCCCCGAGGCCGATCGCGGGTCTCAGAGGCGTGGTCCCTGCTGGCAGCCGGCTCCCATGGCCCTCGGGGCGCGGGGCGCGGGGCGCGGGGAGCGGGGCGCAGGCGGCGGGGTTCCGGGCCGGCCGCGGTGCCCTGTCTCTGGCGCGCTCTCTCTCTTCCGCTCCCTCTCGCTCCTGCTCTGGCTCCGGCTCTCACGCTCCGACCCGGCCGGCGCAGGTAGTTTCAGGGTGTGGCCTCGGCCCGCCCCTCCCGCCGTACTCGCCTGCGCACCTGCCCGGCTCGCCTGCCCGCCCCCGCCGGCCCTGGGGGAGGCTCCTCCCCTCCGCTCAGGGCCTGAACGTGAGGGAGCCTCACTCGGGTTGTGGTCGCAAGGGCCGTCACCACCACCAAGACAGCGTTCACCCACCCCTCTCGCCTTCGTAGGGGCCCTGCCCCCGGAGGGCAGCCCTTCATCCACCTCCTGGATGCCAACCATCTTGTCCCTCCTCCCTCATGCTTCTCTGGTCTCTCCCCTTCACTTGCTCACCTTGCTACAAGACTAAATCGCATTTATGAACACCCCAAAACCAAAGAGAAACCAGAACCGCCCGCCCACTTGCAGCATCTGATACTTCCTCAGAAGACCCCTTTCCCTGGATTCAGGTCCTACTTTCTAGCTCTAAATGTCGTGATTCCCAAAGTTCTCCCTTCAGTTTCATCCCTTTCTGCTTTAAGCTTTTTCTCTTGGGAGCACGTCTCATCTTACGGCTTCAGATACGAAAACCTCCCTCCCAGCACAGACACCACCAAGGAGTGCCAGTTCTGCCTGGGGACGCCTCCATTTCTGTTCTGTATTCCACAGCCAGTGAACACTACCAGCACATACGATGCGCTGGCACGGTCCTGGGTACAGGGAAACGGGAGTGAACAAAATAAAAATCCCTGTTTTGAGATCAACAAGCCCCAGCTTCCTTCCCTGACTTGCCCATCTTCCACTGTTTTCTCTCATTCTAATGGCATCATTCTCCCAGGCTCAAATTCTGGAATCACCTTTGATTCTTCACCCTGCTTACATCTCCTATCCAGTTAGTTCCAAATCTGGTCAGAACTCAGCTGATAGGTATAGTCCTTTCTTTCCTGCGCATTCAGAAGACCCCTATTCAAGCCCTCAGGGCCCTTTGCCTGGTTTTGTGTAAGAAAGATCTGCCTCTGGGCTGCCCCACTCTGATCTCTGCTACACAAAGCAGTCAGGTAAATCTGAAACCACAGCTCCTTTCTGACTTTCCGTAGCTCCAATCAAATCCAACCTCCTTAGGCTGGCTTCACACTCTGCCCTGTCCACCCTTGGCACCGGGCCTCCCAGCATTCCTGATTGGAGCCTCTCCCTCTGGCCAGCCTTTCTGACCTTGGCCCCTTTCCTAAAGCTTCTCCTGTCCTGGAAGCCCTTCTTTTTCACACTCACCTCTGCATATTGGGTCGAAGTGGCCGATGGGGTTTTTTGGTGTTGTTCATTGAGTGTTTCTAGCTGTCTGTCTCTGGGCACGGGCCAGGGTGTTACTCTCTCTTCTTTGAAGTTAGGTATGGCAGTATGGCTAGCAGTAGCCAAAAAAATGTCCAATAAGGGGACACACCACTTGTACATAGCGGCATAAGGAGGCACTGCACAATTCCCTACTCTCTTCTGAGATTAGACCTCTGTGACCTGTGACCCTAAGTGACTGCAATGACACACACTGGATATGTAGCATGAACGAAGAGTCAGTCAGCTTTTGGGACCTTAAGCCACCTAGAGTTGAGTTGTTTGTTATTGCTGCAAACCTCGAGCGTCCTGACTGATATGCTACCTCCTCCCAGGAGTTTCCTTCCCTCTCAACCAGAACTCGCTCTGTCTCTCTCTCGTGGAACCAGCGCCGTTTCATTGCATTTTCTGTCTGCGTCTTACTGCCTTTGCACCCTCACAGCCTATCATAATGACTAGCACAATACATTGGGTCAATTTAATTGAAAGAAGAATGAATCTGCCGCCTTCCATCACATAAAGCATTCCAATGCTAAGGAGAAAATATTTTTTTAAAAAAGGCTGGGCACAGTGGCTCACATCTGTAATCCCAGCACTTTGGGAGGCCAAGGTGCGCAGATCATCTGAGGTCAGGAGTTCAAGACCAGCCTGGCCAACATGTGGTGAAATCCCATCTCTACTAAAAAATACAAAACTTAGCTGGGCGTGGTGGTGCACACCTATAGTCCAGCTACTTGAGAAGCTGAGGCAGAAGAATCGCTTGAACCTGGGAAGCGGAGGTTACAGTGAGCCAAGATTGTGCCACTACACTCCAGCCTGGGAGACAGATCGAGACCTCATCTCTAAAAAAGAAAAGAAAAAATATATAAAAATAATTTTTCCTTTGGATTACCAATGGCACAGCATCCTTCAACTAATGTGAGTGATGGAAAGTAAGCCAGATCGGATGTGCCATCAGTGAGACAGTACTCCTGACACACAGACCTGCCGTGCTGCCGTAAACGCAGAGACTCACGTCATCTCCCCACTTCCTAGGGCATCATCTGTTATCTCGCAGAGCTGGGCACTCAGCATCATTTGGATGACGTATGAATGCGATGCATTGACTACAAATGCAGTTAAAGAGAAAGTGATGCAGGACAAGACCCTTCCCCTAGGATGACTGCACTGGGGTGCTTTGCTGGATGCACCCTATGTGCACTTCTGGGATGGAGGAAGCGCTGGAACTGTATGTTGTCACATTAATCCCATTTGATCTAATCCCCCAAAATTATGAAATGTCAGTGTTTTTGTTCCTAAATGGTAAATGAAGGGAGCCAAGAGCAGATAGCCTGAAGAATAGGACCAGATTCTCACACTGAGGAGGAGCAAATCCAACTCAAGCGCAGATTTCGGCCTGAGGCCAGTGTCATTTCTCTGTTATAGAAAGAATGACTCATGACCAGATAACCCTTCCTTCACCACCCACTGTGCCTTCCCCACCAACCCTCACTGGCCATTTCCCGGCCCCAGCATCACAAATCTGTCATCTCTCCTCTCTCCAAGGGGCCATCCTCTTCCTGATTCTGGGACTGCCTGCTGGGAAATCCACATCTGTGTCCCTGGGGCCCCTCAAGGGTGTATCCAACAAGCCCCCATGTCCTTGGGGCCGGGGCCACTTAGAGGGTATGCAAATGTGGACCTGCCCACAGGCTAAAAGACATTGGCTGAAGCTGGTGACAACGTGGGAGCCAGTGGGGCCATGTCAGGTAGACCCAGCCCAAGTGTAAAACAGGCAGTGCTCTGCTGCCACCCAGGAAAGGGAGACCAGGGCCAAATCCAGCCCCAGCAGCTTGTGCCAGGCCCGCAGACAACTCACACTCCTTCAATAAGGAAGAAAAGTGCAAACAGCAAAAGGTGTGGGAGAGGTTGAGAACAGAACAGAATAAAGCCACATGAACCGGTTATGGAGCTGGCATCCATGAATGTGCTTAAACCCGCTGGAACAACAAGGTTTATGTGGGTTCGACACCTGGGACCGCTTCTGCTTTTGTGCTGGCACAGCCCTCATGCTTCCCTGTCAAATTCGCTTCGTGGGGAAAATGTACTTTCTAAGTGCCGGATGTTTGGTATCCTGGAGGCCATGCTGCCTTTTCCTTCACGGTCCTTCCCACCCCATCCCCACTGACCTGCCCCCTTCCCCTTGGTGAGACCCAAATTCAGCTAAAACAGCAAAGTTAATATTATTATCTTTCCTCAGAAGTTAATAATTAATCTCTTCCATAAATTAGGGCTTATGGCATGGAGTATTTTGATTTTCCTGATACACATAAGAGTGCTGAAAATGCTATTTAGAGACAGAGTGAGCGAGGACAATCCATGGAGCTGATCGGTGTCTGTCGAGTAAGCCCTTGCTCAGGCTCTCTGCCGCTGAGTCTCTTCACTGAATTCAGGAACAAAAGCGTACCACAATTTCTTTCTGTCTCCCTGCCTTTCTTCCTTCCTTCCTTCTTTCTTGCTTTCTTTCTCTTTTTTCTTTCTTTCTTTCTCTCTTTCTTTCTTTTGCTTTCTCTGTCTCTCTTTCTTTCTTTCTCTCTCTCTCTTTCATTTTTTTTTTTTTTTAAGATGGGGTTTCACCATGATGACCAGGCTGGTCATGAACTCCTGACCTCAGGTGATTCGCCCACCTCAGCCTACTAAAGTGCTGGGATTTACAGGCGTGAGCCACCGCACCCGGCTTTTATTTTTTATTTATTTATTTTTTAAGATGTTCTCTTTCTTTTCTTTCGATAGAGTTTCCCTGTTGGTGCCCAGGCTGGAGTGTAATAGTGCAATTTCAGTTCACTGCAACCTCCACATCCCAGGTTCAAGTGATTCTCCTGCCTCAGCCTTTCCAGTAGGGATTACAGGTGCCCGCCACCATACCCAGCTAATTTTTGTATTTTTAGTGGAAGTGGGTTTTCTCCATGTTGGCTAGGCTGGTCTTGAACTCCTAAACTCAGGTAATCCACCCATCTTGGCCTCCCAAAGTGCTAAGATTACAGGCATGAGCCACCACACCCGGCCAGCATATCATAATTTAATGAGGATTAAACCAAATGGGTTTGATGTAATAGTTGATGGCTACACTTCCTCCTGGCTCCTGCACTTCAATGAGCTGGTGTGGCACAGTAGTCCTAGGGGAGGGTCTTGGCCTCTGTGTGGCTTCCTCTTCATCTGGATTTGCAGCTGATGCATTGCATATGTATAGCATTCAAATGACAGCACTGAGCACTTCTGTGGACAAGACACCCATTCAGCTCTATGAGATAAAAGATTGTGCTCTAGGAGGCCAGGCTTGGTGATGTGCACCTGTGGTCCCAGCTACTCAGGAGGCCGAGGCAGGAAGATCTCTGAGCCCTGGACTTATAGACTGCAGTGAGCTATGATCACACCTGTGAATGGCCACTGTATTCCAGACTGGGCAACATAAGTGAGACCCCATCTTTAAACAAAAGAAGATGTTCTGGGGATGTGGGGGACAAGATGACCCCTCCTTTTATAGCAGCATAGCAGGTTTGAGTGCCAGGAATGCCTGTTTGTTTATGGCACTCTGGATCTAGCCATCTTAGCAAAGGGCTTCATCATCCATTTAGTCAACCAGTTCCTGAAGACATCATTGACTTCTTTTCTTCCCTTATCCCACCCACCCACAAACAACAAACACAAGCAAATCAACAATCGGTCGGTTCTACCTTCAAAAATGTTTAGAATCTGTCTGAGTCTCCTCTTTCCTCCTGCTGTGTCCCTGTCCCACAGCACTATCATCTTTTCCCTGGGCGACACACAGCCCTGCAAGCTCTCCATCTTCGCTGCCCCACTCCAGGCCTTGTGGTGGCGGAGAAAGGTCCCCTCTCCAGGCACAAAGCTCCTGAAGGCAAGGACCAGTGTCAGTTAGCATCCCCAGCATGCACTCAATCAGTCTTTGTTAAATTATTCAAAGACTACACGAATATGGAAAAACGTAAGTAAATGTTTTCTGGTTTTCTGTTGTCACCAATTTTTTATTGTTAAATGTGGTGCAAACATAAAAACAGCATAAAACAAATATCCAGCTTACTGGATTATCATAAGGCAGCTCCTTAGAAGACCAGATGTGAGAGGAGATAGAACATTGTCAAGCCCTCCATGTGCCCGTCCCCAAAACAATCCCTCCTCCCACTAGTAAGAGTGACCACTCTACTGACATGGATGGCAGTTTACTACTTCCTTGGTTTTTGGTTTGGTGTGGTTTGGTTTGGTTTTTGAATTGGTCTCTCTCTGTTGCCCAGGCTGGAGCACAGTGACACAATCACGGGCTCACTGCAGCCTCAACCTCTCAGGCTCAAGCAGTGCTCCCACCTCAGCCTCCAGAGTTACTGGAACCACAGGCGTGAGTCACCATGCCAAGCTAACTTTTGTTTGTTTGGTTTTTTGGCCATCTTGCATAGAAAGATTCCCCCACCCAGTGGTAAAGGATCTCGTCCTGTGGCCCAGGCTGGTCTTGAACTCCCGGGCTCAAGTAATCCTCTCACCTCAGCCACTCAAAGTGCTGCTTCTTTTTCTTTTCTTTTCTCTCTCTTTTTTTTTGACGGAGTCTCACTCTGTTGCCCAGGCTGGAGTGCAGTGGTGCAATCTTGGCTCACTGCAACCTCCGCCTCCTGGGTTCAAGTGATTCTCCTGCCTCAGCCTCCCAAGTAGCTGGGACTACAAATGCACGCCACCACACCTGGCTAATTCTTTGTATTTTTAGTAGAGACGGGGTTTTGCCATGCTGGCCAGGCAGGTACCAAACTCCCGACCTTGTGATCCACCTTCCTTGGCTTCCCAAAGTACTGGGATTGCAGGCGTAAGTCACCTTGTTTTTATTTTATTTTATTTTATTTTGAGACAGAGTTTGGCTCTGTCACCCAGGCTGGAGTGCAATGGCGCGATCTCAGCTCACTGCAACCTCTGCCTCCTGGGTTCAAGCAATTCTCCTGCCTCTGCCTTCCGAGTAGCTGGGATTACAGGCTCACGCCACCACATCTAGCTAATTTTTGTATTTTTAATAGAGAGAGCTTTCGCCGTGTTGGCCAGGCTGGTCTCAAACTCCTGACCTCAAATGATCCACCTGCCTCAGCCTCCCAAAGTGCTGGGATTACGAGAGTGAGCCACCGTGCCCAGCTGGTCACTTTTAATCTATAGATTCCCACTTCATCTTTTCACACCTCTTAACAGTTTATTTACTGAAAACACTAGATCATTTGTTCTGGAGACTTTCCTGCAGTTAGGATTTTGCTGATTGTGTTCTCATAGTGGAGTCTATGTCATGGGTTCCTTGTCCTTTGTAATCCCTGCAAACTGTCAGATCTAGAGGCACAAGCAGATAAAGGCTTGCTTTTTTGGGAAGGAAGATGACTTCACAGTGGGAGGTGTGTTCTTCAACACATGACATGTCTGGTTGTCTCATATTGTGAGCTCTGTGCTTGAATTCTAAATTCATGAGGAAATGGGAACAGCAAGATTTCAATTTTTCATCCCTTGCTTATTCACTTTCTGGAATACTTCTAGAAAGTGAAATTTCTCATCATCTGTTTGGTTACCCGGTGATAAGGTTTGTATAGGAAAGGAAGGATAAATGCTTGAGCCTCTATTTAATTATTTATTTGTTTGTTCATTCGTTTGTTTGCTTTCAGTCGCTCTGTCGCCCAGGCTGGAGTGCAATGGCATGATGTTGGCTCACTGCAACCTCTGCTTCCCAGGTTCAAGCGTTTCTCCTGCCTCACCCTCCCAAGTGGCTGAGACTGCAGGTCCATGCCACCATGACTGGCTAATTGTTTTGTATTTTGTAGTAGAGACGGGATTTCATCATGTTGGCCAGGCTGGACTCGAACTCCTGACCTCAGGTCATCTACCCACCTCACCCTCCCTCTCCCTTTATTTAGCTGGTGTAAAATAGTTAATTCTTTAACACCTTCCAAAGGCACCAGTTGGTGTTTGTTTGCTTGCTTTTGTATTATTATGAACTCTTGGACTTAAGAGCTTTGATATATCTGTGTTCGTTGTTGTTTTTATTCTTATTAATGTTCAAAGTGTCCCCTGTTTGGCCATTGGGACCTTCTTTAAGTCAGCTGAGTCCTTTTGACACAATTCTTATCATCTTTGATCTTTTTGTTTGCTTTCTGGTATGACGTTGCAGATTTACCTTGTGCATTTCCTGCCCACACATGCAATCAGCCATTTCTTTAAGACAACCTAATATCTTCTTGTGAAAAATGATCTTCCAAGGGTATGTTCATTTCTACCTAGTCTTTGTTTCTGGGGCTTTTAGTAGTGAAAGCCAGGACTTTTGAAAAGAGATAAAACACCCATCCTGTTCCTATTGATACTCCCAATTCTAATTTAGGATCACGGAGTACTGACTTATTCTAGCTGGGATCTGTATTTTCTTTTTGACACTGAGAATTCTTGTTCTCACATCACTTCTTTTTAAACCTGCCTTCTTTATCAAATGAAGGCAACAGGTACAACTTTTCCATTAGAGTTCAGTAAATTGGCACTTAATGGAATTTTTGTCAACTTGCATCTCACAAAAAACAGAATAGCTAATTTGAGGGAGAAAAAAGGAAATTATTTAAAAATTGTTAGGAGGTTCACAGAATGTGTGGGAGGAACAGAGCCAGAAACGAGGCCCCAGCCACACCACAAGGCTTCAGGGACGCTCCCACTGCTCCCACCCAAGGAGGTGCCGCCAGAGCTGATCCCCTGAGCCCAGCCCCCACTCACCAGCGCTGCTGCCGCTGCTGCCCCAGGAGCAGGTCACTTCCACCTCCACCCCACCAGAAAGTGGGGTCACTGCAGTGCCTGTGTCCTTTCTTTGTTCCCTCTTAAGTCTCTTGCAAGTGCATCTCCTTAAGTCCTCAGTTACATGTTTGTGCCCTACCTGCAAGGAAGCTGAGAAGGAGAGTTCTGGTTTCTGCCTGAGGTAGGCAGGACTCAAAAGATGGAAAGTCTCCCAATCTAGGAGGGCTGTTCAAAAGACACTGGAGTATCCCTAAGCTGGGTAAATGCAGATGCACAGAAATGTGAGTCAAGTGTGGGAGCGTGTCCTCAGAGTGTTCTGGAAACACATTTCACCATGGGCCACTTGTGTGATGCTCTGTGTTTCTCTGACTTCCTCTGCCCTATCCACATCATCTGCACGTCCAAATTCATCCCTCCTTCCATCTAATACGTGTAGTTTTGGCTCAGCCTGCTTCCTGACCCAGGGTGCTGCGTAGGGTATACACAGGTTTCATTAAAATCGAAGTCCACCGACTCACTTGTTTACATGCTGAGCTCAGTCCTCAGCTGAAAGCAATTGCCATCTAAGAAGTCATTCCCCAAAAAGTTTAAGTTATTAAGACCATGGATTTACAATTACTATTAATAGTGATATTCTTCACTCTAAGTGTGGTCTTGAGGTATTAACTAATATTATGAGGCCAATGTGATTAATGAGACTTAAAATTTAAATGTCCAGTACATGTAGACAAGCTACTACAATCTCTTCAGTGCTTAAAGTCATGCACCTCGATTTAGTAATTTACAAAGTTTCATTAAGAAATGACAAATGCACAGCCTGAGATTTCTTCATTAAATGCTAAAGGCAAAAGGCCCGAAACCATGGTGGAATCACTTTTTCTTGCCACAGTAAAAGTGGCTGAAAGGATACACAGAAAAGGATATGGCAATACTATAATCCACGGCTCTGTTAGTAAATACTCTTAGAAGATATCGTAAAAAACAACCTTTAGAGCATGGTAGGTTTGGATGAAAGCACCGGTGTTTCTAATGTAGCTCCTCTCATGGTGTAATATATGTTAATTTTTCTGATCATGAAATACAAATATTATTTTTTGTGGCCAGGTGCAGTATGCCTCATGCCTGTAGTCCCAAATGGGAGGCTGAGGTGAATGGATCACTTGAGGTCAAGAGTTTGAGACCAGCCTGGCCAACAAGACAAAACCCCGTCTCTACGAAAAATACAAAAATTACCTGGGTGTGGTGGTGGGCACCTGTAGTCCCAGCTACATGGGAGGTTGAGGCAGGAGAATCTCTTGAACCGGGGAGGTGGAGGCTGCAGTGAGCTGACATTGCATCACTGCACTCCAGCACAGGTGACAGAGTGAGACTCCATCACACACACACACACACACACACACACACATACACACACACACAAGCCAAAAAACTAAAAGCAGCTTGATTGAAATATAATTGACTGCATGTATTGAAAGTGTCCAATCTGGTAAGTTTTGACACTTATCTACACCTGTGAAATTATCACCATAATCAAGAACTCTTTCAGCTTTGATAGCCATTAAATATAGTATTGTGACAAACTGACCTTTGAACCAGATTTTCTAATTGCTTTAATTCAAAGTACTAAAACACGATTACAAAAATAAGATACAGAGGCCGGGCACGGTGGCTCACGCCAGTAATCCCAGCACTTTGAGAGGCCGAGGTGGGTGGATCACGAGGTCAAGAGATTGAGACCATCCTGGTCAACATGGTGAAACCCCATCTCTACTAAAAAAAAATACAAAAATTAGCTGGGCATGGTGGCACGCGCCTGTAGTCCCAGCTACGCGGGAGGCTAAGGCAGGAGAATTGCTTGAACTCAGGAGGTAGAGCGAAACTCCGTCTCAAAAAAAAAAAAAAGATACAGGAGAGCATAACTCCCATCCCTTAAGTGCGGGCTGCACATGGTGCAGTATGACAGTACGGGGGAGGGAAGATTAACTTTAGACGACCTGGCAACCACCACCTCAGCCAGTTGTCAAGGTCTAAGTCATGTTGACAGCGTGTACCCTTGATAGAATAGGAGGACACCTCACCTCTTTGGTCTTCCTCCTAATAACACATAACCCCATGCATTACCATGAGAAAAACATCAGACAAAGCCCCATAGTGGGATATCCTACAAAATACCTGACCAATAGCTCCTCAAAACTGTCAAGATCATCAAAACAAGGAAAGTCTGAGAAACCTTTACTGTCCAGAGGAGCCTAAATACAATGTCGTTTCCTGGGAGAAAACAGAAGACATTAGGTAAACACTAAAAAAATCTGAATCAACAATACGGACTTCCATCAGAAGAGAGGAAGGAGGGAATGAAAGCAATCACTTCACCTACACTAAAACTAGCAATATTTGGCTGGACCCAAAAGGCTTTATGCTGTTATTAAATAAAATGTGGAAAAAGTATTTCATCTTTTTTATGCCTTCCAAGTTTCTATTTATGATAATACATGCAGATCATTTTAAAATAACAATATATAGTTTAAAATAACTGTGTATATGGTACACACTGTAACTGTTTTATTGATGGAGGGCACTGCTCTAATCAGAAAGAGGCAATGACGTCAATATTTTAAGTTCAACCAGGGTAGGCACAGTGGCTCATGCCTGTAATCCCTGCACTTTGGAAAGGTGAGGTGGGCGAATCACTCGTGGTCAGCAGTTCAAGACCAGCCTGGCCAACATGGTGAAATCTCATCTCTACTAAAAACTACAAAAATTAACCAGGCATGGTGGTGCGCGCCTGTAATCCCAGCTACTCAGGAGGCTGAGGCAGGAGAATTGCCTGAACCCAGGAGGCGGAGGTTGCGGTGAGCCGAGATCGCGCCATTGGGTAACAAGAGCGAAACTCTGTCTCAAAAAAAAAAAAAAAAAGAATCGCTTGAACCCGGGAGGCTGAGGTTGCAGTGGGCCATCACTGCACTCCAGCCTGGGCAACAGAGCAAGATTCCATCTCAAAAAACAAAACAAAACAAAACAAATGCACAGGAACCCCCAGAGGAGGTAGCAGTTCAGCCCAGCTGAGGCCTGTCTGCCGAATCCACACCAACCAGCACTAAGTCCATGACCCTGGGGCATTGGGACATCCGTGGGCTGGCCCACGCCATCCGCTGGCTCCTGGAATACACAGACTTAAGTACACAATGGGGGACGGTGGGGAGACAGAAGAGGAGAAGATTCAAGTGGACATTTTGGAGAACCAGGCTGTGGACATCTCCAGTCAGCTGGCCAGAGTCTGCTATGGCCCTGACCTGAGAAACTGAAGCCAGAATACTTGGAGGGACTTCCTACAGTGATGCAGCACTTCTCACAGTGCCTGGGGAAGGGGCCATGGTTTGTTGGAGACAAGATCACCTTCGTAGATTTCCTTGCCTATGATGTTCTTGACCTCTGCGGTATATTTGAGCCCAAGTGCTTGGACACCTTCCCAAACCCAAAGGACTTCATCTCCCAATTTGATTTGAGGGCTTGGAGAAGATGTCTGCCTACATGAAGTCCAGCCACTTCCTCCCAAGACCTCTGGACACAAGGGTGGTTGTCTGGGACAACAAGCAGTGCCTTGAAGGCCAAGAGGCGGGAGTGAGGAGTCCGTACTCAGCCCAGGCTGTGGTGAGCAGGTGGATTCTGCACGCCGGCACCTGCCTCCTTGTTCCTTTCTCCTGTTTATTCCCTTCTTTACCCCCAAGACTTTATTGGCCCTCTTCACTTCCCCTAAACCCGTCCCATGCAGGCCATTTAAAGCCTCAGCTACGCACTTTCCTTCATGAGTGTCCCCCTCCCAACATTACCCTTCCCTGCACTAAAGCCAGCCTCACCTTCCTTCCTGTTAGTTGTGTCTGCTTCGAGGCAGGCCCTTCGCCTGTGGAGCTCAGCCCCGAGCTGTCCCAGCGCTGCGTGAAAGAACAACATTGACTGGTTTACAGGCCCTGCTGCTCCTGCAGCATGACCCCTGCCTTAGGCCTACCCGATCAGGTCAAGCCTGAACCACACACCAAAAAAAAAAAAAAAAAAATCGATCAGATCCGGGTTATCTTGTATCTTGGCCACAGATCTCTGGTAGATTCCTCAAGAATGCCATGCCCTATCCATTTCAAGAATTCTAGGGAAAAAAACAATTCATGTCTCCTGTCCCAGTCTCTGGGTATCTGGGCGCTCCACAGTGGAAATGCACTAACAAAGTCTGCGATCCTTACTGCCTGTGAAAAGTAAGTACCCACAGAGGGCAGAAGAGACGAGACTTCCCCTTACCTCACAGGCGGTAACAGGCAAGATACCAGCTGACACCTGCCTCCTTGTCTTATAAGGACTACTTTACCCTTTGTCCCGGAAGAGAGTCCTTTGTACATAACCACGGCCTTTGCATCTGCCCCTAACAGCGTGTGACCCTGTGGCCATGTTTCAGCTATGCAATAATCAGCAGTCACAAGGTGCCTTCCAGTTCCCTCTATCCATTCTATGTCCGTGACTTCGAAAGTACTGCAAGACAGAATGTTCCTTTTTAAAATATTTTTTTGCCTGCTCCTATGAGAGTGGACCCTTGGGCCTCTCCAGAACTTAGGAACTCATTACTTCCTCATCTGCGCCTCCTGAAGTAAGAGCTTTATCAGTTGTCACAACTGAAACCAGAGATCAGGGCATCTGATGGCCTGGCTCAGACTTCAGCTGCTGGGATCTGATTTGCAATTGAAAGCAGACAGGCAGGTAGGAGGACTTTCACACCTGTTGCACCTGTTGGCTGTCTGCACCTGAGGCTGGCGGCAAGGTGGGCAGGGCCACATTCCCCAGAGGTCAAGGCTTAGTCACCAAGGCAGAAACCAGGAGATGGGCTTCTCAGTTCCCGGAAGGTGGCTAAGCCACCAGGGAGCAGAATGGAGCCAGCCTAGGGTGAGGCTGCCTGGCAGCCCTACCTCTCGTACATTTCCACGTCATCTCTCAGGCCTCCCCAGTTCTCAGCTAACCCCGACTCTCTCTGCAATGACCCCATTTGGGTAATGAATGTGTAAATAGAAACTACTGCACTTTCACCAGCCCAAAACTCCTAAGTCATCATCAACAGGAATGTGAGTGATGGGTAAGAGACACGAGGCCTGAGCAACTGGACTGGCACTGGCTGCCAGGCTGCCCCCACTCCCCACCCCGCCCATCTTCCATGACTGATGTACACTGAGTAAAGGAAGAACTCCCACCAAACTGGGTTTGCATCTCTGCTCCACCCCTTAATGATCCATGGAAGACCTCAGCATTCTTTCTGGAAGAAGGGAATGCCTCAAAAGGTTAAGACTAAATGCAGCTGGGCGCGGTGGCTCACACCTGTAATCCCAGCACTTTGGGAGGCCGAGATGAGTGGATCATGAGGTCAGGAGTTCAAGACCAGCCTGGCCAACATAGTGAAACTCTGTCTCTACTAAAAATACAAAAATTAGCCAGGCATGGTGGCGCATGCCTGTAGTCCCAGCTAGTGAGAGGCCGAGACAAAATTGCTTGAACCTGGGAGGCAGAGTTTGTAATCAGCCGAGATCACGCCCCTGCACTCCAGCCGGGGCAACAGAGTGAGACTCTGTCACTCTGACAAAATGCGGCACTGCCTTGGAGGAAGCTAGTACATGGCAGGCACTAAGTATCAATGAAGCTGGTCTGTTAGCTTTGAAATTAGAATGACCCTGAGATCAGTTTCCAGCTGATACCGCAGAGGGTCGGGTGACAATACTCTTCAGAACCCTCTGGCAGAAACTGGTTTTGAAAAACAAAAAAGTTCCCTCTTCTTCAGGGCTTTCCTGGCAGCAACTTCAGTGGCCAATGCAGGCAGGAGGGAGAGGCTGATGGGGAAGTGGCGATCGTTACAAAGAACCAGCCTGTTCACCTGGCTCACAAGATGTTTCCTTGTTCATAAAACGCTCCAGTACCTCGAGAAGATTCGTCGCATGGGTACACACACGTATACACATTACCTTGATAACTACTCCATATATTTAAACTGGCATTAAACCAGGGTAGGGACTGAGATTTACCCCTAAATTGACCCTCTTTCTCGCAGTCGGGCATTAAAAATATCAGCTCAGTGGACAAAACTGTCCCCAGGCAGAAAGCCCTCTAAGTTGTCAAGGCAACAAACCAACCACCCCCATCAATGAGAGGACGGGGCCCCCCAGTGGCAGATTATTTAAGCAAATGGAAACTGTAAACATTTCTCTGAAAATTCAGCCAAAAACCCTATCATTGTTTCCATTAGCATTAAGAAATCTCATATTAGGCCGGGTATGGTGGCTCACATCTGTAATCCCAGCACTTTGGGAGACCAAGGCAAGGGATCACGAGGTCAAAAGATCCAGACCATCCTGGCCAATATGGTGAAACCCCACCTCTACTAAAAATACAAAAATTAGCTGGGCATAGTGGCATGTGCCTGCAGTCCCAGCTACTCGGGAGGCTGAGGCAGAAGAAACACTTGAACTCGGGAGGCAGAGATGGCAGTGAGCTAAGATTGTGCCACTGCATTCCAGCAAAGGCGACAGAAAAAAAAAAAAAAAAAAAAAAAAAAAAAAAAAAAAGTCTCATATTAATAAATATCAGTAGCCTAAATTTTGCCAGACAAATGTTCTACACAGACATTCCCTCTTACTTTGTTTTCTAAATGCCAAAGGGAATCAGAGGCCTAGAGTCAAGCCCTGAGTAGACGTATTTCTGCCTCTGAGGCGCAGCTGTGTTCTTTTGTGGAAGGAAGGTATCACACTCCTGGAGGCAGGGGGCAGAACGATCACACAGATCAATCTTGCGGTCAATGAAACAAGCAGTCTCAGTGGAAGTTAAAGTATTTATTGATGTGTTTAAACTCTGTACATTCTCCACAGATCATATTAAGGAGTTTGTAGGTGAAGTTTAATCTGTGCATAGTGGGTAGAGACATGAATAGGGTCAAAGGGGAGAAAAAAGAAAAAAAAAAAAAACAGTCACAGGAAAATAAAAATAAAAAAAAAGATACACCACAGGTTACCAGAACCTTCAGATTTAAAATAACAAGAAAGAAAAAGCAGAAGCTGTGAGCATCAACATCAACTGTACAAGCATTACAAAGACTCATGTGAAGAAAACACAATTGTTCAAAGCTTTCCGCAGTGTTCACAGGCCCAGTTTCAGGGACAGCCCGGACTATTCACCTTTCACACAAACAAACCTCCCCGTGTTCCTCCTGGGCCATCAGCCGCCTCCTTGGTGTGGTCTCTGAGTGAACGTCACAAGGCTGGTGACAGGAGGGGGTGGAGGTGAGGGGACAAAGCGGAGGCCAAGGGTAAGTGCCTTTGGAGAGAAAGGTCCAGAGAGGAGGAGCCTGCACACCTGGACATAGTTGGAAGGGGAAGTGAAGAGTAAAAAGCTATGGCAGGCAAACGTCAGACAGTGAAGAATGTCAAATACAAACTACAGGCTAATCTCTGAGGAAGCACTGGATTCGGAAGGAAAGCAGCAGCAGACACCCTCATCTGTATACACTAAGCTCTCTAGAAGACACTGGAATGACATGCCTTTAACGTCCTTGGTGACGGGACTTGTATGGGGACACAAAGGTATCCAGCCGTGGGAACACTGGACTTCAAGAAACTGGTCCTTTAGCATCATTTTGTGAGGGTATTGTCACATGCTTCTGTGCTTACTGTAGTTCCCTATTCCACCTCATTTCTCAGCAACTTCCTGAAAGCTCGCTTAAAAAGGGAATACTGCCTTCTTTTTTTTCTTTAAATAAAAGCCAGGACAAGGAATGAGCCTTAAGAGTTGACTTACACAACATAACTGGAACAACAGCCTGCATATAAGTCTATTATTGAAAATCAACATTTCCCATTTATTATACATTGAGAGCATGTGTCAGACAATAAAATGGAAGTGAGATTTCTGATTAATTTAAAAAAGAACTACATCAAATATCTGCAATAGATCATTTTTTTCATTTAGGTTTATATATCATATATTGTTATATTAACATTTTTCACCCATTTAAAAGAATGGAAATTGCAGCTCTACAGTAGTACTTTATATAGTCCTACAGTCGAGGAGGTCAGGATGTCAGATGCAGCCCCTGGCAGCAGCTGCTGGTCGGCATTCGATCGGAATCGTGGGATCTTCCGGCCCTCCTGCACCCCTCTGCCAGGATTGCCGCGCTCCCTGCCACCTAAATCTGCATCTGCTCCAGGTATTTGTAGGTGGGGTTCTCATAGCCATGGTTCTGCATCTTGTTCAGGTGACGCTCTTCTGGGGTGAGCATTGGATCAACCTGGAAGAACAAAACCTGAGGGTCACTGTGGTGTCTGGGAAGAGACCTGCACAGGGTGCTGGGAGACCGGAGCCATTTGCTGCACAATTCCCTGAGGACCAAATGCAGCCAGCAGCCCGTTCCCATCAGACAGACCGAATGAGAACCGGTGGTGAAACACAGGAAGAGAAAGAAAATAAGGGGATCAAAGACACAATGCTTTCGGAACTAAAGCCCTGAAGCTTAGCCCACATGGAGGATGACAGTCAACTGGGCTTCCTAGCACCATGGTGACATGCAAGGCTCCGAGCCACTGCTTACTACCTGGGCCAGCCGAGGCAGGTCACTCAGCAGTAGGCTAGCAAGGAGACAGTGGGACCAGGGGATCTCTGGTCTTTTCCAGCTCTGAAATTCTACCACTAGGCCAGTCTCCAGCCGGAGATAAAACCAAGTAACTGGCCAGGTGCAGTGGCTCACACCTGTAATCCCAGCACTTTGGGAGGCCGAGGACGGGTGGATCTCACTTGAGGTCAGGAGTTTGAGACCAGCCTGGTCAATATGGGAAAATCCCACCTCTACTAAAAATACAAAAGCTAGCTGGGTGTGGTGGCACATGCCTGTAGTCCCTGCTAGTCGGAAGGCTGAGGCACAAGAATCGCTTAAACCCAGGAGGCAGAGGTTGCAGTGCTCTGAGATCACACCACTGCATTCCAGCCTGGGTGACAGAGCAAGACTGTCTCAAAAAACCACACAAAAAACTAAGACCAGCATCTGCACTAATTTCCCGGGGCTCATTAAAGTCCTTATTGTATTTATATTTGGGGATCAGGAATGAGTGGCAGAAGAGGTTCAGTTAGTAGAAGACAGAACAGAAACAGTCTCCTTCAGTTCTTTCTAAGTTTCCTGTTACTTCTTCCCCTCATTAAAAAAGAACATACCTGAAAAAAGGAACACTAAGGAAATAATCTGAGAAAAGAGTAGCACCCTCTGTAGCATAAAATCTTCACATGACTTTCTGACACTCACAGCGAAAGCCCCAACTAATGCTGAAAGTTGGCAACAGCCCCTTGTGGCAGGAGCTGATTTCCAAAAACATGACCTAGGAATCCAGTGAGTGACTGAACCGATGACAGCGGCATGTCCAGTAAGTACTTGAGGAGTGAAGATGCCTGAATTCCACAGGTTGCCACCCCCACGCGGCCCACAGTGCAACCCAGCTCACCTCCACAATCCCGTGGCTGATGGTGCCATACTGCCTCTTCCTCAGCATCACCAGGCTGATGACGATGACCGTGGCAATGGCCACTGCAATGACCAGCAGGCCAATGAGGGCAGTGCTGCTCAGACTGAAGTCCTCCCGCAGTGGGCCCACGGATTCCTACATAACAAAGCAGATGTGGAACAAAGTCCCAGTGACCATCTGGCAGCCGTGAGACAAGTAACTCACCGAGGGCCACGCTCCTTGCAGGCTGAGCCCCTAAAACTCCGAGTAGCACCAAGATTCTGCTTTGCAGGGAACCACCTATATGTGGAGAATGCCCACTCTTCCCAATCTCCATGGAGATTTTAATTTTAGCTTTCTTATCCAAAAGTATGGGAAGCTGGGGATGAGGGACCCTTATTAACACACCAGGTATCTCTCCCGCTTTCTACTTGAACTGAGAAGGTCCAAAGAAGAAATATCTAAGATTGACATAAAACCTTAGGTTCTGGAGTTCTGGAGCTAAACACGTACCCGCTCTTCCTCAAGGCCTCCAACTCTCTCGGCATTGAAAATCATTTCTTTAACGTCCAGAGTCTCATCAATGACCTGAAACATGGGTAGATGGGGAGTTTGGTATCACTGCCTCCTTCCCCTGCTACTTGCTGCTTTGATGGAAGGTACCTGTGGGATCCCCCACTAAACAACCAGTTCTGTCGCAGCCCTCCCTAGACCCCTAATGAAGGGGCAGGTATGGAGGGAAGACTATATTACGGCAGCTGGTCCTACAAGGGTTTTCACCTGCATGCATTTCCTTCAAGTAACCATTGTAGAGACATATTTCAGAACAGATTACCAAAAAGCCACATTTAAATATCAAACTCAGTTGAGGACAATCCAGAACTATAAAGTGATAGAAAATACTAGATTAATAAAAGGGGGTATAAACCTAAGGCAGTATAAGAACCAAACTCAACTTTTCCACTTTCAAGTTATTAGCTCTCTACTCATTTGAAAATGGCCTCTAACAGGTTATTCATATCTTTAGTTGTAAAGATACTTTCCTCCTCTACAGCAACAGATCAGCTACTGCTGAAAAGGGCTCTTTAATCCTTTTCATACCTAGATGCTAAACACCACGGCCAGTCTGTGGGAGCTGCTGGAGCCCCCCAACCTTCTATTGTGTGGAAAACGAACACAGAGACGTGCTCTGGAAGCACCTGACAACAGGTCACTCACTGTAATGAGTCTCAAAAGTAAAACGTGTTGGGCACAAGAAAGAACAGGCTCACCATGTTTTCATCCACTTTATTCTTACTGTTAATCACTTTCTCTTCAGCACCGATCAGTCCCCCGTCCTGCTCTCCCACTCCAGATCCTGTGTGGAAAGAGATCACGGTTGAGTTCCCAAGGACGGCCCATCTCAAACCCAGTGCACAGAAGCAGCAAAGTCTCTCCTGAGGGCCAGTGAGCCCCTCACCACGCACCTCCCCCCTGCGACTCATCTGCCACTGCGTTCACATGTCTGAGGGTGCCCTGTGCTCTCTAAAGATGAATGAGACAGGCATTTGCAGAGGACCAATGGGTATAATGGAGGGGAGAGTGCTTACTTGTCTCCAACTTGGCAAAATGAAATGCAAGCCTTCAGAGAGAATGTTTAAGATACACAGAAGCAGAGCCCAGGGGCATCCTAGCATGGGAAACTACCTTGGACATAGGTCAGCCCACAGGGAAATCATTCTGCCTCAAATACCCTCCCCAACCTAAACTCTTATTTTTCCTTTGAGTTTTAGTTGGTCCTGGGGGGATTCCCAGGTGATAGCATTTACAACCACAGTTTGTAATTACGGATTTCTTCCTGCACCTTCCACCATGCTGAATCCCTCTCGGTGCCGAGATCCTAGATGCTCATATCTGAAGTGGCAATTAGAAGATAAACAGGAAGGAAGCATTCCACGGACAAGCAGAATTCTAATATCAGCATGGAAAAGCACCTTTCTCTAAACGGAGCAGCAAGAATAGCAACTCTCTTCTTGCCAAGGTCAGACATCGCCTGAGCAACGTCACCCGTGTGTGGCACTCCAAATGATAGTATCCAAATATGCAGCATGACGATGCAGCACAGACCCAGGGAGGGAACATGAGAAGCAGTCCTCTATTTTTAGTTCCAAAGCATGTGATTTCTGGCTATTATAAGAATTCCTTATTAATAATAACAAATATAGTTCAATATAAATGTCTGTGATTTGAGCCTTTTATAACTAGATCAGCCTGACAGCATACTTGGCATTCTAAGGTAACTACCTGCAAGTGAGATTTCAACATGAGGACATGCAAAGCACTGCGTGCTGTCCCTGGGCTGGTCAAAGGCAGGCAATGGCACAGGCGCAGCCACAGCAGAGCTTTCTGCCTCACAACTAGACTTGTTCTTAACACACAGCAATTAGTAACAGCTTCCACAGCTGCTGAAGTTTCAGGCTAGCTAATGCAATGTAGTCAGAAATGATGCAATTTTTCTAAAGCACCAACTTTAAAGACTTGCACGACTTGATTCTAGTCAAATCAGAGATAGCTTTTGTCTCAAAATGCCCATGAAATAGCAATACTGCACTCCAACTATTTGAGAAAGAGAGATCTGAAAGGGTGCTGCCTCAGCAAGGATGCTTATGACCAAGCCCAATTAATTAAAGCTCCTTCCGTATCTTTCTCTCAGAATTTTAAAGGTCACACAGGCAGAGAACTTATTCAAAAATTAATGTGGCACTGAGCCAACCAAAGGCCTACTGTCGCCAGACATGATGGCCCACTTCCAGCATTTTGGGAGGCCAAGGCAGGAGGATCGCTTGAGTCCAGGAGTTCAGGAGTTCAAGACCAGCCTGGGCAACATGGCGAAACTTCGTCTCTACTAAAAACCACTCACACACACGCACGCGCGCACACACGCGCGGAGGTTGGAGTGCGCCAAGATCGCACCACTGCACTCCAGTATGGGTGATAGAAAGACCCTGTCTCCAAAAAAAGAAAAGAATAATAAAATAAAAAATACAGAAGTGAAAAAAAAAAAAAAAAAACATAAGTGACTTCAAGACACCGAAGTTAATGTTTAAATTGTCCCCAACTCATAACAGTTAAATATGAAGGCAAAACCCAGTTAAGCTTCTAGAAAACTCATCTTTCTCAATAAACATTTCAGTTGTGCTGTTGAAAGGAAGGTCGGCAGTCATCCCCAAGCATAGGCATATCCAAGTAGAACAAAACAAAGCGTCTACACGTAAGTGATTTTCATTCAAATCACACTTTGTGTTCAGAGAACAACCTGAACACCAACTTCTTAGCCAGTCATCACCATTTGGCCCACCCATAAGAAGTCTCCCAAAGCCAAGGGCGAGCTCATATAACACATGATGAACGTGAAATGTTGAAATGATTCACAATGACTGGGCCGCCCACTCACCTGGGAGACTCCGCGACACTAACTTAGGTAATAAAGTCACATGGCTCTGGAGGACAGAGAACTTAACTGGGTGCAAATGCTGGTTCCTCCACTTCTTAGAGCAAGTCATGTGATCGCAGAAACTAGAGCTACAAACCCTACTCATCCTACAGGGATGTTCAGTGGACTAAGATCAAGTATGCAAAGCATTCCACATTGTGCTTTACAGAACGGTAACTGTTTTTGAAAACTGGAGACTCAGTACAGTGAGGGGGGTTGTCTCCACTTGTTTCATCCACCGGTGTCTGATGCTCTGAGCAATGCTACAACTCAGGGGACATGAGACAACTGGCACAGACAAGGCAAGGAGAGCCAAAAAGAAAAGATGTAAATGGGAATTGCAGAGAAAAAGAGGGAGAAGAGAAAGACTCTCCACCTGACTGCAAATTAGGCATATTTATATAGATACAGCAGTTCACAACCATCCTAAGTTGGATATACTTCTAAACATCTACCCAGATTAAAAGGGTCATGAAATCTATTTTGGTTGCTGTGCACTATCTGCACATTCCAGAGGGAAAGCTTAGCATGACCACACGGTAACCAACGCCACGGAAACTGGCCTCGGAGTGCTGGAGTCAGGACAGCTTGTTAGCAACATGGAGATGGGGTTGCTCTGACTCCACTCACAGCTGTGTTGGAAGAAACGAGGTGGGGAAAGCCAGGTGATGGCATGAAACAGAACATGAAGCTTTGGACACACTGGGGAGTGGAGAGGAATGAAGGTCTTAAAGGGAACATCTTGGACAAACCAACCTTTCTTCATTGGGTGGTACAACTCCGGCTGAGTGTCTAGCAGAAAGGAAAACAATAAAAAACAAAATAAAATAGCACAAAAGGAGATTAAAAATGAAAATGGCTTCTTTTAAAATTTCTATCTTAGAGTTTCTCTATAATGTGAACAAAAAGTATTCCTTCTTAAAAACACCATGCCTGAAATATCCCATAAACAAACCAGCCACAGGGTCACGAGCCACAGCCAATCACTGGAGAGTATCCTTGATAAGAGAGAAAAAAGTAGTAAGTCTGTCTTGGGCCCTTTTAGGGAAACTCTGGGAGATGCCTGCACTATTTAGCTTAGCTCACATAATCATTTTTCTTAGAAAAAAGCAAAAATTGAAGTTAGTGTTGATTGTGGTTTGCTGACAGGGAGCTAAGGTCCTGGTTCAGGTATATCTAAGCTGCCCCGACTCCCAAAAAGCACGTAAGAAGTTGTCTAAGCATGGCCATCCAATAGACCCATGGAGATTTGGGAATGGCGTGATGCCTCCTCATCTATATGCCACTTCCTCAGATCCTGTTTTATTTCCGGAGAGCCAACTGCTCTGAGATAACTAGTTTAGACGGCATTCCCGTTACGGTCTGAAGGCTAAGCTGCATGCGCCCCCACCCTCCACCCCCAATTTGATGCCTTCCTGAGGCCTCTGTTCCAGTGCTGTATCTAGTCAGGTCTGTGACTGTACCACAGTGACTGTAGGACCAGACTGGCTTGGGTTTGACTCCTGATTCTCCACTTACAAGCTACGTGACCCTGGGCAAGTTACTTAACCGCTTTAAAACTCAAAATGCCCACAAGAGGACACTCGAGTACCCACCTGTGAGGGTTACTGCGGGGATAGAGAGTACCCACTGAGATGCTTAGCTAAAGCTGGCATATAACATGGACTCCATAGCTGTGGGCCATTCTTACCATTACCCCATCATCAGCAACAGCAACCAACAGAACTGATGACACGGGCTGCTCTCTGAGCACTGGTCTCAGCAACTCGTTTATTTCTGGACCAGACTCACAGCTTTTAGAGATCCTCTTAGACAGTGAGAACCAGCAGAGGAATAGAGGAAAGAAGGCCTGCCTAGGAGCCAGAGGATCAGTTTCTTATCCCCACCTCATGTCAGAGATGTGACCGTGCGCCAGCCCTGTCACCTCCTCAGCCTCTCTGGCATCTACCTCCCAAGACAGCTGGGCAAAGGTAACAGTGTAACAGGAAGGTGCTGTTTCAACTGCCAAGTGCCTCCCATGTGTGAGGAAGTGCCCAAGTTGGAAGAAGGGGGGTTTGAAGTCACCCATCTTGAAATGGGAGAAATAGTCCTAACTTAATGGTGATATTGATGCCAGTGGTTTGAAGGCATCTAGCAGGATCCTTGCACACACTAGGTGCTGAGTGAATCCAGTCTTCCTTCCCTTGACTCTCACAGGTACACAGTCTCCCAACTCAATCTGGTTTTAGGGAAAACTGACTTAAAAATCTCTCATTTTGTCCTCCCCCTGCTGCCCAGAAGTGGCACCATCACCCATACACACCTTCATTCTCAGGTAAGGCTGGGAAGGGGTGGAAGGGGTGGAACGGCGGGATCTCCTCACTCTCCTCAGAGCTCACCCGGACGTCCACAGGAGTCTCCGAGATGGAGGCAGTGAACTGGTCCATGTCTGCACGCTGCTCCTGAAGGAGCTCATCTGATGAAGACAGGGCAGGGGACAGACAGCAGGCTTCAGAAGGGCCTGGTGTCCAGGCACAGGATGCTTCAGAGCTCAGTGACCCCACTGTGACTCCTGGCTCCTGCCTGAAACACCTTCCCTGATGCTGTGGCACCACAGAGCCCCAGCAACGGGGACCCCAGGGCGCCGTCCCAGGCACCCCTGCCTTCACCTCCACACTCCAGTTAAGTGGTCTCCAAAGCCACAGATTTGGGGGTTTTAAAAATTGTACATATTTAAGGTATACAATGTAATGATTTGATATACGTGTACACCGTGAAATGATTACCACAGTCAAGCAAACATACACATCACCTTCCAGAGTTACTTTTTTAAAAATGAGAATACCTCAAATCTACTCTCTCGGCAGATTCTTAGTATATAGTACAATATTACTAACTACAGTCCTCATGCTGTCCGACCCATCTCTAGACGTATGCACCCCACATAACTACAACTACCACTTCGCACCCTCTGACCTACTTCTCCCCAGCGCCAGTTTTAAATACTGGCTATATACCACGACTCCCAGGCCCGAATCCTGGAGCTACTGCCTGATCTCTGCCTCACATAGATCCTACTTAGATCTCCACATAACGTCCAACAGAAATTTCTAACTTAGTATCTATCAAGACAGTTCCCAATTTCCTATTGCACTTCAGTCAGCAAAGGTTCCACTATCCCCCGACCTGCTCACTGTGGAACCCTAACTGCAATTCTTAATGCCACTCCCCCAACCCCACACGCAGCCCTGGGCACAGCCCTGCACACTCCCAGCAGAACACATCCCAGAGACCATCCCCAGCTGTACCTTCTCCTACCCTGTCACCTCTTCAGTGCATACTCCCAACAGACCTCTCCTGGATTTCTATAATCGCTTCCTGGCTGGTTTCTAATTTTAATCAACTCCAAACACAGCAGCCAAGTGAGCTTTTAAAAATTCATAATCCAGATCTAGTCTTTCCCTAGCTGAAAATCCTCTAACGGCTTCCCATTATCCTAGAATAAAATCCAAACTCCTTGATTTTGCTTAAATCTCTTCCTGATCTGGTCCGTGCATACTTTGGCCGCATCCCCTTTGCTATGTTGTACCCACACCTATCTACTCAAATGTGAGGTCTGACTTCGCCCTGGGGCCTTTGTAGCTGCTGCTCCCTCTGCCACTGCGATCTTACCATTCGGATCTCAGGCCACCGCCCCCAGAGCCAGGTGCCCCGACCAGCCACTCTCTACCACTCCACCCGAGTTTTAACTCTGCACAGCACTTATCACCACCTGACACTTGTTTTCTTGTCTTACTGTTTTTCTCCTATCGTAACATGAACTCCAGCAGGTACTGTCTGCTTGTGGACCATTTTACTCTGTGACACATAGCAGACACAATAAAACTTGTGGAATAAATGAAGACGATAAAGACCTCCTAAAGAGGAGGAGGAGGTGAGAATTTATATAAAATCAGGTGCTTGAAATAGTCAGAATTAAGGAGGAAAATGGTAACAGGAAATCTAGTCTCTTGCAATTTCACACCCAAGATTTTCTTCCGCTAACAGAGTGAAGGTCAGTGAAACCCAAGGCTCCGTGGCCCACAGCCAGTGCGTCTGTCCTTGGCTCCTCCTTCACCTTGGCATGTAAGCTCCAGCGGATTCCAGACTTCTGAAGCCAGGGTGTGCTAATGCCCCACTGCCCGGGCCTTGCTTGCTCGTCTCTCTCTACTCTTGCCCAGCTTTCACTCCTGAGCCTCTGCAAGAAGTCCCACATGACCTTGACACAAACAGCCGGTACCCACCAATTTCCTCTTGAATTTCTTGGGCTACATAAGGTACTTTGTAGAGCAGAGAGAGGCTTTGGTTCCTTCTTTCTTCAATCACGTGGAGATGTGTCATCACCTGGAAGCACAGTTGTGGGGGAGAGGTGTTGTGACTGAAAACAACTAGGCCAGGAGGGAACCTACAGCTGCAACATCAACACCAACTTCTGGAAAAACCACTTTACAAAGTATATTCTCTACAGACTCCAGCAAAGCAACTGCTCAGGGTAGATGTATTAATGCTCACGCCATATTTATTGACTGCTAAAGTATAAGAATGTGTTCAGCCGGGCGTGGTGGCTCACGCCTGTAATGCCAGCACTTTGGGAGGCTGAGACAGGGGGATCACCTGAGCCAAGGAGTTTGAGACCAGCCTGGCCAACATGACAAAACCCTGCCTTTACCAAAAATAAAAATATTAGCCAGGCGTAGCTACCTGGGAGGCTGAGGCTGGAAGATCACTTGAGCCCAGGGTTTAGGCTACAGTGAGCTATGATTGTGCTACTGCACTCCAGCCCGGGCAACAGAGCAAGATCCTGTCTCCAAAAAAGAAAGAAGAAGAAGAATGTGTTCAAACGGTATAATTCCCTCAGGTGACGTGTGAACTTACCCAAAGAGAGTGTTCCAAGTTAAGAAACAATTTATTAAAAAATGCTCACTAGCTAGTTATTGATTGGATTTTCATATGAGGAACTTACTACTAATTATATTGAGTTAAAAAAAGAACTCTAATTTGTACAATGTTGAACATTCAGTAAGGTTTTGCTGAGTGAAAGAAGGAAAGAGTCAATTTCCACCACTGGTCAGATTAGATGGGATTAAAAAAGACTTAAATTACTGGCTGAAAAGCAGACATGGTGACAGAGGAAACCATTACAGATTTTGCTTAGTGAAGCAATTGCTTAAATGATTATTGCTATTTTTTGAAAAATTCATGCTGAGGTACAGACCTGATTTTAAGGGAGTCATAAAGGAAAACTCATCTACCATAGCTCACTGCCTTTTCTGAATGCAAAAGTTCTAAGGTTATTCACTAAAAAAAAAAAAAAAAAAAAAAAAAGCTATTAGAAGTGGTCGCTCTTTTTACAGCTTTTCAGGATGGAAGTGAAAGGTGACTTGGGCTAGCATCCACCCCCAGTGACACTGCGAGGTGTGATGCTGTAGTTCCCACAAGCTTTTCAAGCAAAGTCATCCCTGCCTGGTTAGACCTGCAATTACCAAGCTTTTCCTAAAGACAGTGCTGGAAACCAATGGATTAATTTTGTGGGCTTGAAGCCATTAACACGAAGGGTCAAAATGAAAACAAAAGTTAAATGGAAAGATGCTTTTATTGTAGATTGATGTCTCTCTGACCTTTAAAAGCAAGGATGAAAGCAATTTAATTTTATATCTGCCATTCTGTCAATCATGGAAAGCACAAGAGTGCCTTGAAGGAAAACTGCAAATGAAGCCGATATGCAACACCCAGGGGTTCAGCAAGTGTTGTCCTGCTACACCTCCCCAGAGGAACAGGGAGCCTCATGAGAAAGGACACTTCATACACTCACAGAGGACAAGAACCGCAGGGTGGGAGACTGGAAATTAGTGTCTCCACAGCAAACCCTTGACTATAGTATGGGGGTATCTCACTCGTCTCCAGACAAGCAGATATGGCACACATTACAACCGGATGAATATCTGCAACTTTTTCTAGTGTTTAGAAAACACAATAGGGAACAGGCAGAAGGTTAATATAATCCAGCAACTAAGCTTTGCTAGAATTACAGCTAAGAGCAGACAGTAAGTAGTAGCAGATAGGAGAGCTGGGTTTTCTCCCCAAAGGTAAACACCTTTGGAAGCTTGATCTCACTTGCAGGAATTCTCTATTAATTTAATATACTGATCGAAATCTCTCCTTCAACTCTCACCACAGAAAACTGGCTAAAATACAACACAATAATTTAATTTTTCAACATAACGTTTGGAAAATGATTAAGTCTTAAAAAAAAAAAAAAAAAATCAAGTAGACCCAAAAACCCTAAGCCCTGTCAAGATGCATGCAATTTCCATCCAGGCCTCTTGAACTTTCTCCTCTTCTGCTACATCCAGGGTAACGCAAAGCCTTGAGGTCCAGGCCCACACCAGATGCCTCTTAGAGTTCCAACCCGGCCCCTTTCCACGTTCTTCCCACTGTTTAGAAGCCTGAGGTCTTTTATTCCCCAAAACAACCAGCTTTTGAAGTGAACTCTGTACAACTAAGAACACCTACTCTAGGCCAGGCACGGTGGCTCATGTCTGTAATCCCAGCACTTTGGGAGGCCAAGGTGGGTGATTACCTGGGGCCAGGAGTTCAAGACCAGCCTGGACAAAATGGTGAAACCCATCTCTACTAAAACTACAAAAATTAGCTGGGTGTGATGGTGGGCACCTGTAATCCCAGCTATTCAGGAGGCTGAGGCAGGAGAATCGCTTGAACCTGGGAGGCAAAGGTTGCAGTGGGCAGAGATTGTGCCACTGCACTCTGGCCTGGGTGACAAAGCAGGACTCCATCTCAAAAAAATATTAAAAAAAAAAAAAAAAAAAAAAAAAAGAAAAGAAAAGAAAACCTGCTCTTCACCTTTACAGCTAGCATGTGAGCTACTCAAGGGAGTCAATCTGGCAGCAGCTGCTGCAGAGTCTGGCACGCAGACAGTGACACACAGACCCCGGCCCCACAGATGAGTGCTCAGCTCCAATACTTTTCAAAAGCCTTTAGGCACATTACCTTGCCATCTTCATCTTCACACACAAAGCAGCCGTGTGTAAGAAGGGTTTCTGGGCTGACGGGCCAGCACCCCTGCAGTAAGTGAGCCCATGTACCCTGGCACTCACACTTAGCACAGTATTTACAATATGAGAGGAAATCAAATAAGATCAGCGCCATTACTATAAGGCCCTCTAGGAAAACTAACAGGCTGAGCTACAAAACTAACTGGTTTAAATGAAAGCTAGCAGTCTTGTAGGCAAGTTCATTTTTATGAATACAGGTAAAACTCAAGTTAATATATGAACAACACTAATATTAGAAAGAGGAACCAGAAATAAACCTCTTTAAAGTAAAGCTGGACAAGGCCTAGGAATGTAAAAGTCTAAACAAAAACTATACTGCACCAAACAAGAGACCAATTTTTAAGATCTGCCTGATAAATATACCTAGAAAAGGATCTCAAACACTGGTTCCAGCAATACCCTAAATCAGACAGAAATAATATAAAAGAATTTAGAAATTATGTACAAAGTGGTTAATATAAAAAAAAGTATTAAAAAGATCTTTTAAAAATAGCACCCTTGCAAAAACCAGCTCACGTACCAAATGTCCTCGGAAATCAAAAATCGTTTTTTTTTTTTTTTTTTTTTTTTTTTTTTTTTTTTTTTTTTTTTTTGAGATGGAGTTTTGCTCTTGTTACCCAGGCTGGAGTGCAATGGCGCAATCTCGGCTCACCGCAACCTCCGTCTCCTGGGTTCAGGCAATTCTCCTGCCTCAGCCTCCTGAGTAGCTGGGATTACAGGCACGCGCCACCATGCCCAGCTAATTTCTTTTTGTAGTTTTAGTAGAGACGGGGTTTCACCGTGTTGACCAGGATGGCCTCGATCTCTTGACCTCGTGATCCGCCCGCCTCGGCCTCCCAAAGTGCTGGGATTACAGGCTTGAGCCACCGCGCCCGGCCCAAAAATCGTTTTTTAAGGACTAATAACAAGCACGACTGGCAGTGCTGTTCAAACACTAGTCTAGGCATTATGTCCCCCACTGGAAATGCTTTCAAGGCAACAATCTCTACGGCATCTACTGTACCTGGGATTTCATCTGGGCCGCCTTTTCTGGGTCAACAGCCAACACATGCTGGTAATGACGGATGGTATGCAGGCGATCTTTGTTCTCAGCACGGACGTAACGCCGTAAGGCCTGGAGAATGCGATGAGGCTGCAAGAGAGAACAGTTGTTTTAGTATCCAGAGACTAGAGAATTGAAAACAGGCAGGAAAACAAAAGCTTAAAAAGTTCACTTAAGAATGTAAAGCTCAGCTAGGCACAAGAATAAAAGCTGCAACTCTGAAAACTTTTTTAGCTTACCAAGTAACAAAAAAACCGTCTAGGTAAAATAGCAAAACTAAGTTCCAAAGTTTTATTGGATCCTTAACATTCAGTATTTTTCAGAATCTCCAGCCCACTGTTCTCTTCTTCTCTGTCCTTCTTCCTTTCTCAGCCTCCGACACCTCAATTATACGCTAGGTAGTCTCCTCTGTTGCCCACAGAGAGAAAACTTTAACTGGCTTAATAAGGATACAAATATCCTCCTTCCTAATACTTTCCATTCCCCAAAGCAAGGCAGGTTAGTGTTAAGGGACAAAATAGTTTGAGGCCACTCACATAAGAGTTTCAGAAGAAATTA
This sequence comes from Sapajus apella, assembly GCF_009761245.1. NCBI lineage: Eukaryota > Metazoa > Chordata > Mammalia > Primates > Cebidae > Sapajus > Sapajus apella. The sequence goes on from NW_022436956.1 coordinate 5,156,298, forward strand.
CTGTACCCCTTTCTTCATCATATTTACCCTGTGACTTGTTCCAAAGTCTTCATGAAAAGCACGTTTTCATTCTTTGAAAGGAAGTTCAATAACTGGTGATTACCAATTTCCTGAGGTCATACTTTTCTAGTATAAAACACTTTCACATCGCAGGTGGTATACACAGGCATAAAGTGATGTAATGCTAAGCTTATATACACAGGTATTCAAATGTAATACCTTTTCCTCCCTAATCATCTTTCCTTAGCTTCAGCTTTGCCAGAACTTGTCATACAAATGTCATTTTTACTGACCTGAGTGTCAGGCATTGGTCCCCTACATATGCTATATGTCAGGGCAGGCAGCGCTAAGCATCAATCATCAATAATTTGGCTCTGTCTGTGACTCACCCGTGGCGGGTCGGACTGCAAGGCAGCCAGGTAGTTCTCCAGAGCCATCCGGCGGCGGTCGTTCAGCATAGCTTCCACTCGGGCCAGGTGGGTCTCCACCAGCTGCTGCTTCTCACTGGCTGCTTCCTTCTCTAAAGCTTTAACCATGGCTTGGAAGTGCTAAACCAAGACAGCAGGAACCACATATAATTTATGGCACCCAGAGGAAGCCTAAGCAAGCAACCTTAGACCCCAGTGCTTTTCCTTGTCAGTACCCACACAAGACGGTAACAGGTTTGGAGAGTGGAGCAAGGGTAAGATCAAAGTCTACTTCATTCTACCTTCATTCAATTTCTATCAGGAGAATTATTTCCTTCTTTAAAGAGAGCAAGTTAGCACAGTGGCTCACACCTGTAATCCCTGCACTTTGGGAGGTTGAGGTGGGTGGATCACCTCAGGTCAGGAGTTTGAGACCAGCCTGGCCATCTCTACTAAAAATACAAAAAATTAGCCGGGCGTGGTGGTGCGTGCCTGTAATCCCAGCTACTCAGTAGGCTGAGGCAGAGAACTGCTTGAACCCAGGAGGTGGAGGTTGCAGTGAGCCAAGACTGTCCCACTGCACTCCAGCCTGGGTGACAGAGTGAGACTCTGTCTCAAAAAAAAAAAAAAGAGAGAGAGCAAGTTAAATCTGAGTGTCAGAGGGACTCCTCAGTATCTGCATAACGAAAAGTGCTAGTGCCTCCAGGCCCAAGGCCTGGTTTCTATAAAAAAAGGAAAACTGTCCCTCCCACATTGCAGCAGGGTGCCAACTTTCAAACCGTGAGACCACTGACCAATGGGAGATACATGGTTAGTTCTGTTGAAGCACTCCTGTCATTAGGTTTATGCAGAAGTAATTGCGGTTTCAATAAAATAATAAAGGGCAAGTTATCTGTGAGGTATCCGGCCAGGTTTACAGGTACAGGTTAAGCCTGCTGAACTTATTTCCCTGAACAAGATGCACTGGCTTATATAGGAATTAAAATTGTTAGATTTTCTAAGTGATCAATAAAAAAGCAAGGGTTTTTAAAATTGCTTTTTACTAAAGTGTTAACATTAGGAGGAAAGACATTTCAGCTAAACATAAAATGATATAAAATTTACAGAATCAGTTCTGTAAAAAGCAAATCAGTCCTGGAAACCACTATCCCTACTCCTATCAACAGTCTTCTATTGAAGGGAAATGCAGTTTGCTGCTACGATTTTAGCTATAGTCTATAAAGTTACAGATGAATTGTACCAGAGATTTTTATTTTCTATCCTTTGACTTTCAATTAGTCCTAAAAAAGAAACTCAGTACTGCTGAAAAACAAGTCACAGTCTAAGACTGAAAACGGCAGAGGACTTTTGCCAGGAAAGCAGAATTAAACAAATAGTAGCTGAGCAAAGGTTACCTTCTGGCATGAATTAGGTGTGCTCTGGTGGGGGGGTGGTTTCCTTCTACCATAGGTGAGCAATACTTAAAGGTGAAAAAGATAAATAGGCCAGTTACAACTTCCTTGTAAGGTAAGCCCTCACCTAAAATTTTGTTGGGTGTGTGGCTCTGACCATATTTTCCAATAGTCAGGCTGAAAGCTATGTCCCTGAAGAAGGCATCTTACCTGAATCAGAGTCTGCCTCTCTGCTTTGGGGAGGTTCTTAGCTTGAAGTTCTGCCTCTTCCCATTCCTTCTTTACCTAGAACAAAGGTCAAACACACTGTCATCCATGATTAATACCCTGAAACAACTCCTCCGTTTTCTATAATTACTGCCAGATGCTAAGTCTAATAGGAAATTGCAAAAAGGAAACCAATCATATGACCCCTCATGAGCTCAGCATTGTTACTGCCTCAGAAGGCTCTAGGCCTCAACTATCCCCAAATGGAGTCTCAATTCCATGACCTCTTTGTTACATAACCTTGGATAAGTAATTTATAAGTCTCTGTGCCTTAGTCTCCTCACCAAAAAAATTGAGGTTAATACCTACTTTTCAGAGCTGATGTGGATAAAACAATGAGCATTTTGCAAACTATAAGCCCAACATGGGACTGTGTGGGATTTGGGGTGGAGCTTAGGCCTAGCAATGCATTCCCTTTTCAATTTTCTTTCAATCCTGAGTAAATCCAGAAGAAAAGCTGCACTTTGGTGCTCCTGCTGCTCTCTAACAACCCTTTTAAAGGAAAAGAAACATCATTAAGACTCGGAACCTTCCACAGACAGCAGTATCTAGCTAGCATGTATTAGTACATGTTTGTTTTCATCTAATGTATCTTATGGTTGGTCACCTTGTTCTCATGGCAAATGGTACTAGCTTTCTATTGATAGCAGTGATAAAAAGTTTCATTCTTTGAAATAAATTTTAAAGCAAGTTAATTACAAAAAAATGAATAAAAAAATTAAAAAAGCAGATAATAGGTATAGGAGGAAGTGCTCAGCAGAGTGTTTGGGACATGCTAAGTACTCAGAGGGTAATTATATTATTAGCTAGATGCAGGTGGGGAAGAAGGACTAGTCCACCCAGAAGGCAGCTCCACTGATTCACTCTCTCCTGCCTTACCAGTCCTTACACATCAGCATGACAATCTAGGGAAAAGGTATCACTTTTCTTCAGCTATGAGAACCATGCTATCCAAAGCCAAGTGCCATGAAGATGAAGGAACTGTCAAGGTTTACCCTGTCCATTCGGTTGCGGTGCCGAATCTCCAGCTGCTCCTTAGCCTTCTGGAAGCGAGCATGCTCATTGTCATCTGCAGAGGTCTCGAAATACACATCAACATCATTGGTTGGCAGAGGAGTTGGGGGAACTGAAACAAAATTACAGAGGAAGTTCTCTTTGGGATCAGGTGCACTGGTGCTCTAGGAAGAAAACCCAGCTCAGGACCTGCAGGATGGACTCAATTTGTCTTGTGGCATTCTCTTAAGTGCAGGGTGCTGCTATCTGCCAAGACTTCACTTGTTTAGATTACAGTGGGCAAGCTTCCTTACATAGTATTCATCAGCCATGTCAGCCCACGTGAATACAGCAATTTATTGGCAGCTTCAGCACTGATAGAGGCATCTACTTAGGATCTCAGGGCTGAAAAAGAGGTGGTTTCTTCTATACCTTCCCTTCAGTGCTTGAACCCTGGACACCTAAACAATAGCTACCCTTTGTTCATGTACTTGCGGGACCTCTGCCTGGACGGCTTTGCCTCCAGGCAGAGGTCCCGCAAGTACATGAACACACTGCTCCTCTGAGGCAAACCTCATCCAACTGATAGCATCCGAACAGAGACAAAGGCAGAAATCAGATCCTGTAGAGGCACTTTTATGCGATTCCCTACTTTTAAAGAAATTTATTACTCAGGTACCCCGGCTCTTCTGGCTATCCTTGGGTCATAATTTACAATGGAAAACAGGCTGAACTGAATGTTCTTTGCATATAGCATATAGGCTGGGTAGGGAAAGTTCAAAACACTCCAGCTATAATTTTGAGTTTTCAGTATCACTGAAGGACTCTTAGCCCCACCATCAGTGACAGAACGAACCAAAAAGGATAAAACTAAGTTGCTCTATTTGACAAGGACACCTTTCACTGATACGAAGATAGGGCTTTTTGATCCATGACACTGAACAATTGGCCTTCCCAAGCCTTTCCCAAAGTACAGGCCCACTGGAGCACCCCCCAATGCTGTATGGGCATGATCTCCTACGGGGCCCAGGCATGTGAGTCTCTGCACAATGGAACTTAGCCTGATAAGGGAAAGGACTGAGATAACAAGTTTACTCAGTCAGCCTCTCAAGACATACCTAAGGTAACACTTATTAGCCTAATTTCATGCAAGATTTCCCAAGCTGGTGTGAACTTTCTTGATAGGTCATGACACAATTTTAGAGCGAGTAGAGAGTGAATGCCAAGGTCCAACTGACTTTTAATTTAGAAGCAAATCTAGAATTGCATCATTTTAATACATTAAAGCAACTGTGTAATTGATCAGTATAGCTACAAATTAGCCAGCCAATTCAAGTTTTTCTGTTGGAAGCATCTTTTATTTGCCCCTTTATTTACGACTTAAAAACTACAACTAAAGTCATGAAGAATATGAGTCCTACACAAGTTTAAAATGGATCTCAATATCCCGCTTTCAGATAGGTGAAATTAGAATCTGTAACTTAGTAAACACCATTTGCCGCCAAGATGCTCAGAAGTTCAGTGAAGGAGAATTTCAAGCACTGCAGTCCATCATGTGGATCAGCGACACATGACTGTGCTGTAAAGGCCTGAGCGCTGGAGACAGAGCGTTTGGTTCACATAGCTGGGCTGGATAAAGATAACAGCAAACACAGGCTGCCCTCAGCCTCCCTGGGACCAGAGTAGAGAGGACAGCCGGCCAGAGGGCTTTGTTCTGAAGACACCCTCTGTCCTTGTGAATTACTCACTCATGAAGCCAGCACATTCGCCAGCCTCAGCCCCTTCAAAGAACAAAAACTTTACCACTGGAAGGCAACCCGATGCTTCTCGACCTGCAAAGCTCTCCAGACACAGGTCCCACAAGTACGTGAACACACTGCTCCTCCAAGGCAAACCTCATCCAAGCCACGGCAAATGGGAGTTTTACAGACCCGCCACTCCATCACGTCTCACACCACTACCTAGCTGACCCTTCAGGCAGAGACCACCACCTCCATACTCCATGAGATTCCTCAGGCTTCTATCCAGGTTTTACAAAGTAGTAAGTATCACAATAATTTCTATCTCTAAATCCTTCAAGAATATGCAAAGTTTATTTACCAAAGTTCCCTAGGGACTCCTTTTATTTCACCTTTCAACTATTATCAAATAAAAACAGCTTTCCTGGAGTTAGAAGGGAAGCACTCAAAGCATTACCATATCACGTTAAGATTTGAAAGATCTTTTGGTAGAAGGAAGGAAGAGAGAACATGAAGGCATTTGAATGAAAAACCATCAGAAGCTATAGCCAAATCCTTTATAGTAAATTATTATTCCAACAAATTCCAGAGTAGGAACCAAGGAAAACTGCCTGGCCTGAGGATTTTCCTAATGAGTAGGTTAGTGCTGCAAGGTGAGAGAATAAAAGTCTTAATGAGAAAAAGGAGTAGCCACGGAGAAAAGGGAAACTCTTCCTACCAATGTCCAGCATAAACGCAATTCAACTGAACCACGGAACTTCCTGTCAGACCAAAGCACACACCAAATGAAATCCTCTCACTTCCTGCAACTCTGTGTGACCTGGTGTTGCAAAATACTGGAGAAACAGAGTAAGTCACTACCACTTGGCTGCCAGCTCTCTCTAGAGTGCATTACGCAAGATATTTCAATATTCTAGACTGCCCAAAGTACTCCACTGTCACTCCTCTCGAGAGCAGGCATCCTCTGAGCTGGCATACAGCACAGGGGTTAGTGACAGGGCAGTTCAAACACAGGAACGTTCGGTGCCTGTAAGCTAGAGCCAGCCTGGGGCACGGCTGCCTTCCCCACTGACACTACAGTGCCCCAGGAGCCTGCAGACTCCAAGGCCAGATGAGAAAGGACAAGCCCCTGGTCATGCCGCCCGCTATACCAAGACGGGTACACACCACCACCACCACCAAGCAGCACCAGACACACGGTGAGCATGGGACACGCGAACTGAGCTTACCACTGCCAGCAGGAGAGCAAAGCCTAGATCTAAGAAAGCACAAAGATGAGGGGAGGACAACCGACAGTAAACACCCGAGTGGGCAGGGACACCACACAGATGCGGCCACGAGGACGGCGGGGAGACGGACGCCGACAGGACGGTGCTGCCGCACAGGGCCAGTGTGAGGCGGGACTTACTCATCGCTTTACACACAGCCATACAATAATCCTCAGACTCAAAATTGTTCCTGTTGCCGCCGCAGCCGCCATATATAAAGCGCACGCACTTTCCCTTGGAGAGGTCGAAGTACCAACGAGGCATCACGGCCCGGCAGGGCCCCGTCATCGCCTCCTGGGAGCAGACAGCTGTGTGAAAATGGTCAGAGTGTCAGCAGGACAGAGGCAGTGATGTCAAATGCTTCAAAATGCTACAGGCCAGCAAGCCGGGGGATGGGTTGTGGGAGGCCCAAGATGGGACAGAGCCCGGAGGCCCTGGCTGGCTGAACTCGCCAGCTCAGGCCAGCCTTGCTGAGGACAAGTTGCTTCCCCATGGAGGAGAGACTTTTAGGAACTGGGACAAATATTTTTTTGGCACCCTCTGGAGTCTAGATGCAAGTTTAGACTGACATAGAGGAATTCCTTATCTCATAGCTGTGTGAGCCTCACATTTCTGATCTGCTCACTGGAGATATTTGCCTAGTTTGTCTACTCTGGTAGTTTCAATGACCAAAGGGGACAATGTGAGTGGAAAGGCTTTTTTAAGTGGTGATACCCATAGTAAAGAATAAAGCACCTAGAACAGACAAGTTGTTTCCCACTTTTATGTTCTCTAAGGCAAATTGTAAACTTCTCAACTGATTAAGTAATTTCCTCCCACTTGGGTCCCAAATAATTCTTCAGATCTTAACTGGTTTCAAATATACAATCCGCAGGAGGCTGCATGTAAATGGCTCTGGAACTACTGCAACCTTTTCTTGTTTTAATTGGCAAGATGAAAAAAAACTGCAGGTCCCAATCTGTTACCAGCAGGTCAATAAATTTCACCCTCCCAACTACAAACATCTGGACAAATAGGGCAACCTACAGATTAGAACACACGCAGGAAAAGAAAAACTGAGAAAGTCATTTCTATTCTAGGAGGCCAGGACTTGAGAAGTATCAAAGAGGGGAGCTCCCCTTGGGGAGAGAATATTTTAGGCTGAACGTGGAAGAATCCTGCTGAAGGGTGGACTACGTTGTCTCTGTTATTCTCCAGTCCCTATTCTCTAATGCAATCCTACATGTCTCCCTAATGTGCCTGCCTGCCTACTTTGTTAAGACGGCACCATCACTGCACTGGAGGGCTGAACTCATCTTTAGTGCAGATACCACACCTTTCCTTCTGTGACTGACCTACCTGTTAACAGACGCAATGCAAAAGTCTTAAGTGAATAATTACCACGTGGATTTCAAAGCCACGGCTCTACATGGGGTTACCTTTGACGTCGTGAGTAATTTCCTTGTCTGACATGGTGCCATCGCTGCTGGGTTCAGTAGGGTTCTCCTCATTGTAGTCATCCCCTTTAAAGGTGTCATAGTAGTAATCTCGGTCTTCCACCACTTCCTCCCCTTCTTCCTCATCCTCATCATCCTCATCCACAGCTGCTTCTGTGAAGTCTTCCAGATCTGCTTCAGTAGGAAATTCACTGAAGGCCAAAATAGAAACAAGGAAGGTTAACAACTCCTATGCACAAAGCACAACAATGGGTCCCTTCCCTATTCTGAAACACAAAAACAGAGGCAGGAAATAAGCTCAACGCACATTTCACTGTACCACTAAGGCCCTGAGCCCAGCTACAGCAGCAAAAGGGAAGTATTTGTGAACATTTGAATCTGATCATGATAAAACAATAAGACAAATCCAAATTCAGGGATATTATGTTAAACAAATGGTATGGACGCTTAAAAAAAAATCATAGTAACCTGCAGAAAATAACGCAGCCCAGAATGACGTAAACACAAAAGTCACAGGTACTCCTGTGATGGGCAGCGGCTAGAATGAAATGCAAGCTTAAATCAACTGTAGCAGAACAAGGGAATGCCCAGTTTATCCAGAAGTGAGGGACTAGCAGCCAGCAGCCATCTTTACAGAAGGGCTAACAGGCAAAGCGGCCTTTTTGTTAGCCCAAAAAAAGGCTCAAAGTAGAAAAGTTACCTTTTATAAACATCATAGTCTTCCTCTTCCTCTTCCTCCTCCTCATCTTCCTCCTCCTCTTCTTTTGACACAGATCCAATAATCTTTGTCTGAGGGCAGCACACATATTCAGTACCATGGAACTGGTCTACCCCACAGGGGAGCAGCATGCCGTAGCTATATAAAGTCATTCCCTGAGTCAGACATGCCTAAAAGAAACCCACAGACCACATCAGAACATACTCCAGAGTAAATGTGGACAAATCCACCCCGATCTCTAGCCTCATCCAAAAGAAACCCTATAAAGTCACTTAGCAATGCTTTCTCTTATGAACACATAATTTTCTGTCAAAAAAAATTATAATATTATTCTAAGGTTTATAAATTTTAATGTACAATGGTGAAACAAGATCTAGTCCAAAAATACTGAAATCTCAAACATGGAAAAAAGTAAGGAAAACAGAATTTTGTCTAACAATGACCAACGCCAGTTGAAGGTGGTCAATGTTAATTTATTTTCGTCACTGGTGTGACCACTACCTTCAGTATTTGACCAAAGGAAGGTTACTGACCAAAGAGCCAACCTAATTACAGAAGACAAGAAAGGGCATGTCTCACCACCAGAAAAGTGAGATGGCATGCAGCCCTGCCTGTGCACACATCCAGACCCATATTTTCTATATTTGGCGATTTCCATGCAGGCCTTAGGGTTGGGATGGTTTCCTGGGAGCCTCACCAGCAGCATACAGTATTCTGGCTCAGCCACCTCCTTAATATCCTCAACTTCAGGAGCTGGTCTGTCAACGCTGAACTCTCCTATACAAACACCTACTCCTCTCCCAAATATTTCTAACTTATAAGATAGAATTGTAAATCTTGAGGAGATAAAGGGGAAACAAAATTAACTTAAAAGCATGGTGAGATTGGAGAAAAGTGCTACCTTCTCTCCAAATAGATACCACAGCAGCTGACTTTTCCCCCTGAGTTCTCTTACCTCTTTGACTACTGTGTGCCAGTGCTGGTGATTCTCGCACACCTCCATCTGCTCTTTGTGGGAAAACTGGCACTTTTCTGGAACTAGCAGAACATCACTTACAAATTCACCCACTGGAAAAGAGAACCTTTGTTAGGGTGGATCTGACCATGACGCCAAGTGAAAACGCCCCTCACTCAAGTTTATGATGACAGTTTACACAGCCAGGAGCAGTCTAATGTATATGAGCAGATGCATATCTTGTACCTTCAAAGGCTGACTGCACAGTACAGCTCTAGACGAGTCATCAATCTATCGGAGCCATGATGCCAGGGAACTTTTAAAAGCCCCCCGACTGCAGTCCCTTGCAGTCCCACTGCAGGGCTACAGCAACCCCGTGATGATCCTGCAGTAGGATCACCTCCACTCCCACCTCAAACACATGCAGCTACTCTCTCCCCATGGCTCTGACTTCTTATTTCTGCCCACACCTCTTCCAATCAAATGCCCAGGAAACTAAAACTAGGTGTTCTACTGAAGCACAGATGAATCTGACTTTAGACAAACCATGATGTAATAATTGAATCCAGTAGAAATAATCAATGAATGATTAACTACAAAGAGGCAAAGGTGCCTTTATAGTGGGAAGCTTTGGCAAAACTACCTTAGCCAGATAACCAACTTAACATCACTGATAATGAACAAACTGGTATGTGTGATGTCCTAAAAGGAAGATATTACCTACAGAGTATTTCTGCAAAAATATGTACCATTTGAATCTAATCATGATAAAACAATAACACAAATCCAAATTTAGGGATATTATGCTAAACAAATGGCACGGACTCTTAAATAAAAGTATCATTGTCATGAAAGTTTTTTGTTTTTAAAGAAAGACTAGGGAACTATTCTAGATGAAATGTAGTAAGTGATCTTTTTAAAAAAGAAGCTATGTAATCCTAGCACTTTGGGAAGCCGAGGTGGGTGGATCACCTGAGGTCAGGAGTTCAAGACCAGCCTGGCCATCATGGTGAAACCCCATCTTTAAAAAGAAAAAAGAAAAATAAATAAATAAAAAAGAAGCTATAAAGAACACTATTTGGACACTTAGGAAACTTTCCAAAACCTGACAACCGTATTGTCATTATACAGGAGAATATCCCTAGCTCTTAAAGAAACCAGCTGAAATAGTTAGAAATGAACTGTCATGATGTCCCAACTTACTTTCAAATGGTTTAGCAACATAAAAATATATGTAAGATTCAGAGAGAGAAAAACAGGAAAAATTGGAGAATTTAGGTAAAAGGCATACAGGTATTCACTATTACATTTTCTAAAACTTGTCCTAAAAAGTTGGGAGAAAGATACACATAGCTGTTTATTCACAGGAAGAAAAAAAAAGGTATCCGATTTGTTTCCAAATAATCAGGGGTGTCAGGGAGTGGGCTCACAGAAGGAGGAAGAATGGCTCATGAACTGATGATGGTTATACAGCTGGGGAATCAGTATTTGAGGGTGAATGGTATCATCGTCTCTGTCTGGCCATGTTTGTAACTTGCCACAATAAAATGTAAGAAACATACAACATACACATCACTGGATAACCACCCTGAGACTCTGATTCAGTAGTGTAAGGTAAGGCTCAGTGATCTGCACTGCACATCCGTCTGCCACGTGATCCACACAGTGTAGAGGGAGAGAAAGAGAGGGAGATAAGTGTGCTTATCCCAGGGAAGATGCAGGAAGCAGTGGCAAGGAGAAGCAGCAGGTAGGCTAACCTCTGAGGTTAAGAGGAAAAAACCCTGAAAATATCATGAGAAAGTAATGTGGTCTAAGAAAGAGCTTAGGGCTCAGCTAGTAGGAAGTCTACACAGAACCACCCCAGCCTTGCCTTCATGGTTGGGTCTCTCAGGATCCTCTACCTTGGGCCTCGGGCAAAAGCACTGAAGTTGGTCTTTCTATTGCCCCAGTGGTAAGAGAAAGGGAGTTGCTGATCTAGCAAGTAGGGGAAGATGGGCTCCTGATTCGACAAGCTACAGCAGTGTAACAGTCCCGCCACACGAAAACAGCGTTACAAACGGCAGTCAAGTTTCTCTGCGCTGTTAGCACAGGGACTCTGAGACCAAATAGCTCAATATAATACTGAAGCAGGAGTAGGAAGTAGGAAGGGTGCAAAGGTGAGCTTGACACACTGCTGCCCTTGAGGACCCCAAAAGCTCTAGGGGAGGCAGGACCTGTATACAAGCTTTAGCAATCAACTAGACTTATAAACATTGCTTAAAAACAGCAAAAACACAAATGGTAAGCTAGAATCTGTCTCTACAGGGACAAACAACCCTGATACTCAATCTAAGTAGGAATTACTTAAATTCTGATATCCAACCACCAACTCACATGGTTTAGTGTGATTGTTCTGAATTAACTAAGCTGTTTTTGTGTTTGTTCATTCATGACAAGAAGCAACAACAGTGTATACATAAGGAAGAGTATATATGCACGGCTGAATGCCAGGGTTCAATCTCAGCACTGTCATTTACTAGTAGAGTGATCTTAGCCAAGTTACTTAACCTCTCAGTCCCTCGGTTTCTTTATCTTTTGGGGACTAAATGCCATCGTCTATACAACATAAGAACAGCTTAGAACAGAAACTATTGTTCTACATTTAGGTTCGTTGTTTAAAAAAAACCAAACTGACACATGGTAGGCATTATTGATGTTATACTGTGAAGTCTTGAGTAACTCATTTTATACCAACTATACACCATACTCGTAAAAGCAATCCATATTTAAGCAACGGTTGATGTACTTTAATTTGTAAAACCTCACTTTTAAATGTACAATTTATAACATCAAAAAAAAATTTAAAGCAGCAATTTCACTACTGATCTATAGTCTATAGAAACACTACAACTTTTTTTTTTTTTCCCCTTCTTTTTTTTTTGAGACGGAGTCTCACTCTGTTGCCCAGCCTGGAGTGCAGTGGTGCAATCTCGGCTCACTGCAACCTCTGCCTCCTGGGTTCAAGCGATTCTCCTGCCTCAGCCTCCCCAGTAGCTGGGACTACAGGCACACGCCACCACACCCAGCTAATTTTTTATATTTTTAGTAGAGACGAGGTTTCACCGTGTTAGCCAGGATGGTCTTGATCTCCTGGCCTTGTGATCTGCCTGCCTCAGCCTCCCAAAGTGCTGGGATTACAGGCGTGAGCCACTCTGCCTGGTCAGAAACACTACAACTTTTGACTAAATCTATGTAACACCTTGGATAAACTCTAAAATGATGCAAAGTAAAACCAAGTTGTAAAAGGTCAGGTATAGTATGATGCCATTAATGTAAATTTTAAAACACAAAAATATTGTTTATAGAGGCATGTGAATGTTGCAAAAGAACTGAGTTCGAGACCAGCCTGGTCAGCATGGTGAAACCTCATCTCTGCTAAAAATAAAAAAAATTAGCCGGGCATGGTGGTACATGTCTGTAATCCAAGCTACTCCGGAGGCTGAGGCAGGAGAATAGCCTGAGCCTGGAGGCAGAGGTTATAGTGACCCAAGATTGTGCCACTGCACTCTAGCCTGGGTGAAAGAGTGAGACTCCAGCTCAAAAAAAAAAAAAAAAAAAACAGACGGATATGAAACAAACATGACAAAACATTGAAGAACTTAAATCTGGATGGTGAGTATATAAGCAGCCATCACATTATGTTTTATCTTTTCAGGATGCTTGGTATAGTACTTCAGAATTAAAAGTTTAACATCAAAACCTTTCTGGAAATGCCAGAAATTTAATAAAATAATTAATTACATGTTAAACTATAAAATTATATACCACCAATCTTCAGCTATTCCATGACTGAGTCAATTTATCTGACCTCTAAAAATAAAAAAAGAACACAATGAATTTGAAAACAAACTAAATTCTAAAATTTAATTTTTTTTTTTTTTTTGAGACAGAGTCTTGTTCTATCACCAGGCTGGAGTGCAGTGGCGCAATCCCGGCTCACTGCAACTTCCGTTTTCCGGTTTCAAGCAATTCTCCTGCCTCGGCCTCCCAAGTAGCTGGGATTACAGGCAAGCACCACCACACCCAGCTAATTTTTTGTACTTTTAGTAGAGACAGGGTTTCACCATGTTGGCCAGGGTCGTCTCGATCTCTTGACCTCATGATCCGCCCACCTCGGCCTCCCAAAGTGCTAGGATTACAGGCGCGTGCCACGGGGCCTGGCTTTTTTTTTTTTTTTTCTTTTTTTGAGAGGGAGTCTCAGTCTATTGCCCAGGCTGGAGTGCGGTGGCGCAATCTCAGCTCACTGTATCCTCTGCCACCTGGGTTCAAGCAATTTTCCTGCTTCAGCGTCCTGAGTAGCTGAGATTACAGGCATCTGCTACCACGCCTGGCGAATTTTTGCTCTTAGTAGAGATGACATTTCACCATGTTGGTCAGGCTGGTCTTGAACTCCTGACCTCGAATGATCCTACCGTCCTGGCCTCCCAAAGCACTGGGATTACAGGCATGAGCAACTGTGCCCAGCCTAAATATATATATATTTTAATAGTACTCTTTGATTCAACAATTCCAGTTCTAAAAATATATCCTAAGGATGCAGTGGCTCACGCCTGTAATCCCACTATTTTCAGAGGCTGAGGCAGGTGGATCACTTGAGATTAGGAGTTTTGAGACCAGCCTGGCCAACATGGTGAAACCCCGTCTCTACTAAAAATAGTAAAAATTAGCCGACCGTGGTGGTGAACGCCTGTAATCTCAGCTGTGGGGGGTGGGGGGAAAAGGCTGCAGTGAGCCAAGATCATGCCACTGTACTCCAGCCTGGGCTACAGAGACCTTGTCTCAAAAAAAAAAGAAAAGAAAAGAAAAGAAAGAAAAGAAAAATATATACACAAACCCTAAGGAAATAACTAGGCGACAAGTGAATTAAAATCTTCATTAGTGTTATCAATATCAAAAAACTAGAACAAACCTAATGCCCATCAAGAGGGAATTAATTAAATGATGATACATATATACAATACTATGGAGTTACAAAAGATATGGCTTATGGGTATATATAACATGGACAAATTTCCATGGCGGTTTAGTAATTTTTAAAATCACTGAACAAACAAACAAAAGCAAACACACCACATATCTCTAACCTCTTCTTCAGGCTAGTTACTTAAGGCCAACTTTATCTTTTTTTTTTTTTTTTTTTTTTTTCCAATTTTTGTCTTTTATTCAAAGATGTATGTATCCCTAAAAGTAGCACATAATAATAAAAGCTCAATAAATGTCAAATAAAAATAAACAGAACTAAAAAATAAACAGGGCAGCATACGTAGTATAATCACATTTACAGAAAAAAGCATTTAAAAGCATACACATTTCCAAGTGTATCCAAAGAAAAAAATTTGTCATCTATACACCAAAATGTTAATCACAGTTAACTTGGTAAAGAAATTGGAAATAAAATTGTTTTTGTCCCTTTCCCCCACTGCAAACCTCTTTTATTAAAAAATAAACCCCTTTTAAAAAAGTAAATTGAAAGAGGAAACACATTTAAATCCCAGCATCCGCTCTCTGTCATTTCATTGCTACGTTTTGCCTTTGCTACAATTTATTATCAGAAGCTCTTAGGAAAAAAAAATTTACCTAGGCAGATCAGTATTACTGTTTTATAGAACACTGAAAATGGTTTTCTCTCACTTTAATAGTTTACATCCAAGTTCATAACATCCTCAATTTAATCAGTGGAGTATAATATAATTGCCACAATTTCCTAAGTCACTGGACAAACATAAAGCTCTATTGTTTTTACTGATCGATGAATATGGCAATATAGCAAAACCTAACCCATACAATATTCATTTAAGCTGCAGTCTGAACTTATCTCCAATTTCTAATCATTCCCTGTGATTCAGCTTTTCTTTCCTACTACTTCTTTCCAGCAGTGCTGTGGCAGCCATTCAGGTTTCAGAGCTTTTTCAGAGTTGCTGAAATTCCTTTCAGAATAAATAACAAAGGTTGTTCACCTACTTGAGGAAGCCACCATCACCAACACCCATGCCTATAAGTAAATCTACTACATACCCTGATCTGACTATTAAGCACTGTATGCCTATATCAAAATATCTTGAGTACCCCATAGATACCTACTATGTACCCACAAAAATTAAAAAATAAAAATATAAAATAAATTTACTACAAAAGCACTCTCCAGGTGCAAATAGGAAAACCATGTAATTTAGGGAGCTGGTCTGGTGAAAGCTGTACCCAGGTGGGAGAAAACAGCCTTACTTAACGAGGCCTGGTGGTTGCCTGAGGTATGTTTCAGGAAAAACAGGGTTCAGAGAAATCAAGCATCCAGACTACCTCTCATGAGTGCAACATTCACCTCGCACAGGGGTCCACGCCAGGAATAGGGTGAACTGTCGATGGGCTGTCGTGAACTCAAAGGCTAGAAAGACTTGCAAAGGGACACCTGCAATGGATAAATGAGCTACACCGACAGACCAAGGTACGAATGCAAAACAAAGCACCTCAAAGCTGCTAAGACCCGTTCTGATTTCTAAGTAGTTATTAAATCACAACTTGTTTAGTAGTTTCCATATCACAGTAACACTGTCTGTCCAAAAATAACCAAAAACAAAAAGCAGATCACCTAAGGCCCAGATCTTGGTTTCTAAATAGCATTCCCCACTAAAAGAAAGCATGGTGTCTTAGAGAAAACAGACTCCAGGGGTGGAGTAGGAAAAATACAGAAGGGGCCTGGAGCATCTTTTGTATCAGAAAGTAAAATTCTCAAAGAATGATAAGGATATATTAAAAGGACACAGGAACCAGCATAAAGGGGCTCCCACTGGCCAAATGCAGACAATGTGTACATAATAAAACAAATGAATGCAGACACTATCTTAGCCAGATGATGAGACAAACTGACAATGCACAACTCCTACTGTGATACACTGAGAACACTTCTGTGATACTTCCCTCAAAAATGAATAAATCAAAAGGATCACAGACAAACGCAAATTGCCAAGCATTCTAAGGAACGAAGCTTTGCGCAGTGGCAGTATGGTAGCCAATGAGGTTTATGTGAGACACGATTATTGCCGATTGAAAACTTTCCTATAAAGGAACTGGCCTGTAGTTTGTTTTTTTTTTAAATCAGTTTCATAAAGGGCAAGGAAATATGCAACATGTGATGTTAGATTAGAACCTGGATGTTATTAGAACAACAGGTGAAACCTAAGTAGGGTCTGTAGATTATTGGATCAACCAGATATTGTCTACAAAATCCTGATTTCTGATGATTATACTACAGTTACATAGGAGAATTTCCTTTTTTAAAAAAATACACACTGTAGTATTAAGGCTTGGATATACCATGTTTGCCTTCTTGCCAAATGATTCAAAAAACAACAAACAAACACTTTATGTGTGTAAGGGGTGGTGGGAAGGGAGAATAAGATTTTTTACCACATTAATCAAAGGTTAACAGTTGGAAAACCTGAAGTCTGGGTGAAGGGCATACAGAGGAACTCTGTGCCATTTCTGTAACTATTCTGTAAATTTGAAATTATTTTTAAACTATTATTTTTTTAATTTAAAAAAGCAATAGCAACTCTAAAAGACTATCACCAAGGCTTTCTAAGGAGTCTATGAGGGAAAATGGTGGTGGTCACTATTAACTAATGATGTCAGTTTTGCCCAGCTGCTCAAAGGGAGGTGATAGCGGAAGGGGCAGGGAGACATCAAAATCTAACTGATGACAAGGAAGAACTGCAGTATGCCTTTCCTACTCCCTCCCTTAAACTCTAGTCATGTCATCCCTTATTAGTTTAGGCTTAGGCAACTGTGCTTACATAAAAATATCAATGGATAGCTCTACTGACTGCTTCAGAAGTTATCCAAATGGATGCTGAGGTAAACGTGAATAACTGAAGTAATACCAAAGATTGTATAATGCTTTATCCAGTAACCACAATGCAAAGAAGGTACCAAATGGATTATGGTTAAACGGTCTTTTATGCATTTCATTAACGACAATATTATTGTTTGGTTCTGTAACATGCCAAAAAATTTAAGCTATATCATTTGGGAAATAAAGCAATAAAATAAAATTTCTGTTGTGTACCAACTATGGTAGCATTCTTGTTTTATAATTATTGTAAACAGTATATCCTACATTCTAGGCACTACCATGGTGCTGAGGGGACAAGAAAAACTAAAGCAGGGTCGCTGTTTGCAAGGTGTTCACAGCATAGTTGGAGAAAGGTCTATGAACAATCATGGTACATTGCGCTAAGTGCAATGACAACAGCAAAAAGTATTACAGAAACCTGGATGAATGGATAGAAAATAAGACCAGGAAAGGCTCCCTTTAAAGGAGGCAACCCCTGAGGTAAGCCTTGCAAGAAGAACTTCCCAAGCAAAGTCAGCAGAGGAAAGCCATTCCAAATACTGAGAGCTGGATGGTGCGTGGCCCAGTACCCTGGGGCGGTCAGTGCTAAGCCTAAAGCATGGGGCAGAGTCACAGAGAACAGGGAATAGTTGAGCAAGGGCCAGATCATGTAGTTTTGAAGGCATGCTAAGGAGTTTCAACATTCTTTAAGATTTTATGCATGAGAGACATGATTTGGTCTTCATTTTCAATCAGTAGGCAACAGACTGAACAACAGGACTGAGAAACAGCATGGAGGCTGCTCTTGGCCCAGGTAAGAAGTGACCACAGGCTGAACTAGGGCAGTGGGAATCTGATGCAGGAAGAGGACACAAGCCAGTGATGACCACATTTTTGACTCATAGCTCCCCAAGTATCTTAGGAATTTTTTCACAGTACTCCTAGGCAGAAAAAAAATACCTAAAAGTAGTTAGACCCAACAACTTAATAAGTACTTATGTCCTATCACCTTACTGCCCACTGGGCCCTGCACACCTCCCCCAACTGCAATCAGACCAAACACCATCACCTTCATTTCTTTTCCAGCGATTTTCAAAACACATTTGCTTTTCATCACAGGAACAACTAAAAACACTGCTTCACAGAGATATTAAGTCATCAAAAGTTTCTGTGACTATATCTGTTCCTGAATCACCCAGACCACAGACATGTGAGTATAGTTTCAATGTGTCAGGCACAAATGGGTAAAATGAATATATTCCCTGAGCATCTAAGCAACAACTCTGCTTCTGCATAAGAAACTGTTACCATTTTACTCAAATTGGCTCTGAATGTTGACACCAGCAACACAGTCACAAACACCCTTACCAGCCCCAAACCCTTCAGAATGGTAGGTCCTGTGAGTCCTGACCCTGATACCCTTGACGATCCACAGGCTGCTATAAGTCCCTTTTCTTTCTCCTGAAAACTGTAAGGAGTGTGGTCTAACAGTGCCAATGTGTGTGGGATGAAGTAAGGGAAACAGCAGACTCTTCTCCTTGGGCTGCTTTAACACTACTCACTACTATCACCGTAAACCATTGATATGAAACAACGTGAGGGCATAAGTGCGACTGCTCTGTGGAGAGCACCCTTATTCAGTCCCATGGAAGGATGTCTATAATGGGAAGGCAGAGTTATTCATCACAGGGAGGAGGTCAACCACTGACACTCCAGGCCAGTAAACACCACTAAGAGAAATTCTCCTCAATAAATTCATGCAGCACCCAGCTTAACAGATGTAAGTATTTCACTGTAAGAAAATTAAATTTTAGAATGGGAGGGGGCTGGCACTTCCTGAAAAGTAACAAAGAACACTCACCAAGACACTTGAAAGGTGTAACAATGTGACTCTTGCACTGCTTTTTGTCCCTCCGGCACCAATTGTCAATACTGACCGGCTGGTTTGCCTCCATCACATTTGTGATCTGTAGCTCTGGATATATCTGTTAAGAAAACAAACACACACACAATAAATCAATCTGCAGACAGACACACACTTGCAAGTAAGGATGGTGTGTCTAAGTTTACTCAGCCTCCACGCTCATCCTATGTACATCTAAAGTTACACTCCACTACCTCTGGCTCCAACTGAAGTCAACAAGTAAAAAGACAACTGTATTAGTTTTCTTTTGACAGGTTCGATTTCTGAACACTTCCATGCATTATCTTTTCCAAAGGAATTTGTATTTAAGGACAAACAAAAGTAGGAAGCTTTTAGCCCAAAACAAATTCATGAGGTGTCAAGTTTGCTTGTAGGGTAGCTGTTAACTTGATGAGTCTATGAGGCAAGTCTATGGAAACCTCTGCCAATGAAATTATAGAACAACTTCACCCTGGCCCTGTATGCTCATCTTGGTAAGAATTGGTGGCTCGCCAGGTGTGGTGGCTCAGGCCTGTAATCCCAGCACTTTGGGAGGCTGAGGTGGGTGGATCACAAGGTCAAGAGATCGAGACCATCCTGGCCAACTTGGTGAAACCCTGTCTCTACTAAAAATACAAAAATTAGCCAGGCGTGGTCACACACGCCTATGGTCCCAGCTACTCAGGAGGCTGAGGCGGAAGAATAGCTTGAACCCAAGAGGCAGAGGTTTGCAGTGAGCCGAGATTGCGCCACTGCACTCCAGCCTGGCAACAGAGCAAGACTCCATCTTAAAAAAAAAAAAAAAGAAAGAAAGAAAGAAAGAAAAAAGAAGTGATGGCTCCTGCCTATAATCCCAGCACTTTGGGAGGCCGAGGCAGGAGGACTGCTTGAGGCCAGGAGCTTGAGAGTACCCTGGCCAATGCAGCAAGACCCTGCCTCTATCAGAAAAAATAAATCAGTAAGTTATAACATCTCATATCATCTTCTCTTAAACCCAACGTTGAATCAGACCTGAGATGATCATTTATAATACTGGTAGCTTCTATCAGTAAATGGAAAACACAAACTTACACCTGACATGCTTTGTTTTCCATCTTCCAAGACAAGTGGGCAGATGAGAATCAGGCTGAGCTTCCATGGTATTTGCCAAGCTTCTGAGGTATCCTTCCCTTAAAGAACTGAGAGCTCACAGAATACGCAGGCAAAGCCTTCGAGAGTTCTCAGTCATACCACACATTGAGAACAAAAGGCTTGGGGCTCTAGTCATTAGCATCTTGGTCTTAGGTCAAAAGGGAAGAATGACAGAATTATCTATTTCTAAGGTAAATAGATTCAACCCTGCCCCAGAAAAAAAGTAGTTTTAACTTACTGGCAATACTCTTACCTCCTGACAGTACTGAAGAACTTCTTCTTTTGCTTCAAAGCAGCTCTTGGTGCCTGTTGGGTCAGGTTCCCATTTCCCAGTCTGAATGTTCACATGCATATTTAACTTCCCACAGAACATTGCGATTTGAGGCTCAGCAACAGCAAACCCTGTTCCAGCATTGGCTGCAAGAGCCTATCAAAGGGAAAAAAAATTGCAGGTTTACTCCAAAAAGGCTAACACAGGGGCAACATTCATTCAGTTCTATGTGACAGAATTCATCTTTTAAAAACCTTCAATATTCGGGCGCGGTGGCTCACACGTGTAATCCCAGCACTTTGGGAGGCCAAGGCGAGTGGATCACCTGAGGTCAGGAGTTCAAGACCAGCCCGGGCAACATGGAGAAACCCCACCTTTACTAAAAGTACAAAATTAGCCAGTGCGGTGGCGCATGCCTGTAATCCCAGCTACTAGGGAGGCTGAGGCAGGACAATCACTTAAACCCAGGAGGCAGAGGTTGCAGTGAGCCAAGATTGTACCACTGCACTCCAGCCTGGGGCAACAAGAACGAAACTTCGTTTCAAATAAAAAAAAAAAAAGTAAGAATTTTGTTAAGGCCGGGCGCAGTGGCTCACACCTGTAATCCAAGCGCTTTGGGAGGCCATGGTGGGTAGATCACAGGGTCAAGAGATCGAGACCATCCTGGCCAACATACTAAAAATACAAAAATTAGCTGACTGTGGTGGCACACGCCTGTAGTCCCAGTTACTTGGGAGGCTAAGGCAAGAGAATCGCTTGAACCCAGGAGGGGGAGTTTGCAGTAAGCTGAGATCACACCATTGCACTCCAGTCTGGTGACAGAGCAAGAATTAGTCTCAAAAAACAAAAACAAACCTTCATTATTTACTATTTGTATCTTTGTAAACAAATTATTTTCTCAGAAGCTAGAACAGAATAAAAAGTGACTTTTGGACATACATGATCAAAGTGAAAGGCGAAGAAAAAATCTAACCCTCAATCCCTGTATCTGGGATACTTCTAAATTTAGAACATACAACTCAACTGCAGTGTGTCCTCGTAGAAGCAAATCTACTTTCTATTCCTTTGCACACATCAAATCATGAAAGTAGAGAATTACTAAAATTCCAATATTTTTACTTAATTTACCCACAAAACAAAATTTTATTAAGCAACTACTATTTTGCAAAGCAATATACTAAGTGCTTAGGATATTAAGAGTGGGCCAAAAAGTAATAGCCTGCTTTCTTGGGGCTCTAATGCAAGAGTTAAAACTCACAAAAGTGTGATCATATTCCCAAATGTTCTCAGAAGGAAAAGAACACAGTGTTGAGAAAGCACATAAAAAAGGAATCTGGGCTGGGCGCAGTGGCTCACACCTGTAATCCCAGCACTTTGGGAGGCCAAGGGAGGCAGATCATGAGGTTGGGAGTTCGAGACCAGCCTGGTCAATATGGCAAAACCCTGTCTCTCCTAAAAACACAAAAATTAGCCGGGCGTGGTGGTGGATGCCGGTAATCCCAGCTACTCAGGAGGCTGAGGCAGGAGAACTGCTTGAACCCAGAAGGAGAGGTTGCAGTGAGCTGAGATCATATCATTACACTCCAGCCCGGGTGACAGAGAGACTCCATCTCAAAAAAAAAAAAAAAAAAAAAAGGAATCTAACCTAAGCTTGGGTAGGAAGCTGATCAAGGAAGCTTCCTAAACAAAGCGACACTTGAATAGCACTTTAAGCATCCCATGTTGAGACAATGTTGATTGTGTGGCAGAGTGATGGTGGGAGAGGCATGCAGGGACAACAGTCTGTAGACCAGGAAATGACTTCAGTCCTTATCACTGCAGTGTTGAGAGGTTTTAAGCATAAAGTTACTATTTTCATAACAAAGATCTGATGCTTTCTCTGGTTGCACGGTGAAGAACAGACTGAAAGGAAATGAGTGTATGCAGGGAAATCATTCAGGAAGCTGGAGATGCACATTCCAAGAGAGAAATAATGGTAGCTTGGGCTATGGTGGAGCGGTGGATAGAGAGATTCAAGAGATCACAGAGCCAAAAACAGGCCAAGGTGTGATAACAGATATGAGGAAGAGGAAGATGTCCAGTTTGGCTCTCATGGCTCAATTATGTGATGACATCATTCATGGACACAGAACACTAAAAGGGATTTCATGAACAATTTTAACTCATGTTGGGTAAAAACAATTATTCCAGAAGGTCTATCTTTGGCTCATATCCTTTTCTGTGCAGTCTAACCATTAACAGTTCAGAAACTATAGGAAAGAAGTAACATTATGACAGCATGGCTCCTGCAGAGTACCATACATGAGAAAAGCACAAGTATCTCTCAAGAAACACGCCACTATGCATGCTTATAGCCAGAATAGTTTTGTAGTTACCCCGATGCAAAACTTCCTTCAAAAAAAAAAAAAGTTCTTAAAACTTGTGGAGGAGCAGGGTTAGATTACATGGTCTATCATGTTGTTCTTTTTAAAAACAGCACAAACATAACATGGTTTTCCTATTAATAAGAAAGGGTAGCTCTGACGCTCCCACTTTTTTTTTTTTTTTTTTTTTTTTTTTTTTTTTGAGACAGGGTCTTATTCTGTCACCCAGGTGGAGTGCAGTGGAGCAATCTCGGCTCATTGCAGTCTTGACCTCCTGGGCTCAAGCCATCCTCCAGCCTTAACCTCCTGAGTAGCTGGGACCACTGGCATGCACCATCACACCCAATATATACATATTTTTTTTGGTAGAGATGGGGGGATCTCATTATCTTGACCAGGCTGGTCTCAAATTCTTGGGCTCAAGTGATCCTTCAGCCTTAGCCTCCCGAAGGATGGGGATCATAAGCATGAGACACCATGCCTGGCTGACTTTTAAAGTATATGGAAAATGTATGCTTTTCTAGGAAACTTTCATTTATTTATGCTGACGAACTAGACAGACATGAAAAATCCTTCTAATCAGGAACTTACATTTGATTCTGAAATATACTATGGTCTTTTTCCAGGACCAATTTACCATCTGACATATGTTTTGCTTCGAAGTTTATTAAAATGAACCTGTTTTCTACTATAAGAGAAGGAAGCACCAACCTTTGTTGGATAGCTGGGAGAAAGCTAATTTGGAATTAAAATGTTGCCAATATCTATCAGGGCTGAAAAACACCTCAATTAAACCCAACAAACAATTAGCACCTTTATAGAATTGACTATACCCTGCTGGGATGAATACTCATTTATTAAAGTAGAAGGCCCTATGCCTTCAGTAAGAATGCACGTGAAGCTACAGACCAATGTTGAGTTCCTGCTTCCCCCAACAAAGGAAAAAACATCTAAAGATACCTGTAAAAAGGAACACACAGAATAGGTAAGACTCTCGTGGTGCTTAATTCAAACAAATAATTAAAATGTGTAAAAAATATACAAGACAGATGTGCTTAATTTTCACACTTAGTTCAAGATGCATACCAAGCCAGGCATGGTGGCTCACCGCTATAATCCCAGCATTTTGGGAGGTTGAGGCAGGTGGCTACCTGACGTCAGGAGTTCAAGACCAGCCTGGCCAACATGGCGAAATCCTGTCTCTACTAAAAATATAAAAACTAGCCGGGCGTGGTAGCACATGCCTATGGTCCCAGCTACTTGGGAGGCTGAGGTACCAGAATCACTTGAACCCAAGAGGCAGTGGTTGCAGTGAGCCGAGATTGTACCACTGCACTCCAGACTGGGCAACAGAGAATCTGTTTAAAAAAAAAGATGTGTACCAAAAGATCTGTTTTTTTTGTAATCTAAGGATTATGGCTAGAAACTGGGATTGTATCTGGGGAAATATGGAGATATCCAAAGGTAAAGGTAAGGAAACCCCGGGGATATTTTTGTGTATAGAAACCAGTGTTCTCCCCCAAATTCTTTGTTTCTCACTTCAAAAGCTCAGACAGAATTAAATGAAGAAAATCCAAGAAGACATGATAAATATGTATATGAAAAACAATCTATAGGTCAGAAGAAATGTGTTTCCTAAACCTGCTATGAATGAACTCCTTTAGTTAAATCTGAAAGCTTTTGAACAGTGTTTCCTAGATTCTATCTATGGCTTTCTATATTTTAACATTAAAGGCAGCTACTAAACAAATCAACTTCAGGTGGTATCTAATCTTTTAGCAGTTCAGCCTGTAGAAGGAGAAACCATTTACCCCTTAAATTCTAAAAATGAATACAGTTAAGAAACAACAATTAGTTACATGAGGTCACCCAAGCCACAGCGTGAAATGGTCCATTTCATCGTAAGAAGCCATTTATCAGCACCAAAGATTGTTCACATGTTACTCATTATGGTTGTTGGCTAAAAGACCACAAGAGTTCCAACTGTATAAATGTTCAGTTTATGGGTCAACCACTAAGGTCAACACATCAGTGGTAAGTGCATTTGAGCTCTGTGCTGACACGGTCAGTACTATCTTCCCTAAAGAGAATCTAAAATACCAGAGGTTAAAGCAACAGGAAGAGGCAGCTAAGCACCAACAGATCCTCACATCAGTTACCACCAAGAAAAAGCAGAGAAACTGGAATCAATCCAGACAGCTAATATGCTGTAGTGATTCACTTTTGAGTTCAGAAAGATTAATCCTTGTGGTCATAAGAGACTCTCAAGAAGGTATCATCTGAAATATAAAAAGCCTCTGTGGACCATGTCTATGGAGTCAACTAATCAAACATGCCCCAATCCTACCTAGAGTATAAGAGGCTAATTTTTTCTGTAATGTTTGTCCTTCTACCTTGAATATGCCTTTATTTAATGTGTTCTCCATTTCCTTATGCACAGACTGTGCCTCGATCCATTACATCAACATATAAATCAATCTGATTCCTAATTAAACATGTTACAAATGGGATTTTGCTGCCAAGTCAGCACTTCTGATATCCTATAAACCTGGAATCCTCTACCAAAAAAAAAATGAATGCCCCATGCGTTGGCACTTAAGCCAGTCCTTGTGATCTATGCACACTGCAGCACATTTAAGGCTTTGAAAACAAATTGCATCAACTGCTTCCCTAGCCCAGCACTTCCATTTTACTTAATAATTCATTCTTAATAAGAAATTCCATTTCATTAATTTGGCTTGGGGAACAGTTTAGCTATCCAAGGACAGAAATTCAACTTGGTAAAAAGCGCTTCTAGTAACTTGGTCGAAAATCCGAAATGGCTTAAAGAAATAAGTAAGTAAATCTCAATAAACCTAAATCTCAACCTACTTTAAATCAGGGCCTTTAATCACCTCAAGTGATGCAACTCCTGGGCCCATCTAAGCCTGCCTCGCTTCACAAAGTGGTTAGGATCGGGCAGTCCTCCCACCACTCCACAGCAAATGTCCTCATTGAAGCTACTTCCCCAGGATCAAATCTGGCTCCAGGGCTTGTAAAGGTGCCTACCACAGAGGGAGTATCTTCCCAAGAGCACAGTTTGATCCTACTACTGGGAGAATCAGGTCTCTTTGAACAGGAAGGCTTTATAAGACACACAAGTATTAAAGTTTCACCCTACAAAGACAAGGTAACACAGTTCTAGTTCTAACAAATGCGGAATGAAGCAGGCCTTTGAGGCATCTAGTTACCACTCACAAGCTACTGACAGTGAAAGGTATGACGTGCTTGCTCAAAAACCTTTTTTAAGAAAAAATTGGTAAAAGGACCATCTATTAAAAGATATGAAGATCCTATATATTACTTTCATTTGTATTTGTTCAAGTGCTGAGGTACTACTTCAAGATTCACAAATTACAACAACTTAATGCCCAGTCCCTGTGTTTCTTTTCTGGTTGCCCATTATAAATCTTCACCCAACTGAAGATTTACTAAACTGAACAAAGTGGAAAAAAAAAAAATCCTGTTCTTAGTATCCTTTCAAGGTTATCTCCCCCAAGATATTAGCTACAAAAGGGAAGACAATTACTTTAGAGCAAAGACACCCATCAGACACCCACATTAACCTCACCCACAATAAGACATTTGAGGGTGCTGATCAGGAAAGGCTGGGGACTGCAACGCATCTGAGAAGACTAAGCAGAAATGACAAGTAAATGCAATGTGGGAGCCTGAACAGGATCCCGGAACAGGAAAAGGGCATCAGTGGAAAACTGCAGCAATTATTTGAATAAGGTCTGTAAGTCAGTTAATAGTGCTGTGCCAGTGCAAACCTCCTGGTTTTGATCACTGCATTACGAATTATGTAAGATGGCAACATTAAGGGAAGCAGGGTTACTGTATAGGGGAACTCTTATAGTATTTCTGCAACTATTTTTTAAGTCTAAAATTTGCTCAAAATACAGCGTTTTTGTTTTAAATTCTGTTCATTACATGCCTAGTTTTCAATCTGGAATGCATTGTTTCAATATTAAGAGTCTCATCTGTCAAAAAGAGAAGATACAATTTGAGGTAGAGCAGCCAGTAAGTAAAATCAGAACAGGCTTCATACCTGAAAAGTGTATTCATTACTCTAAACACATGGGCACACATCCTGATGCAGTAAAACCCCACGTGTACACATATTAAATTCTATTTCTCTGCAATTGAAAAACTACTACGATTCTGACCCAGAGCCTAATGTGTAAGAAATGCCACATTTTTTTACTGTCCAAACAGTGACCAGAGTTAGGACAGTTTGAAACCTTAAGAGTATCTTTTTGAGCAGCAGAGAAGTGAAGCTTCAAACCACTATGTAATAAAATAGCAGGATTCTTAAGCATTTTGTCGTTTTATAGCAGTAAAATGGGAAAACCTATTCTTGAAAGAGTTTGCATTACATGAATAGAAAATTCTTGTTCTTTTTATTTTTAACATTTAAACTTAATTATAATTAGAAACTGGTGCACTGGGTGTAGCGGGAAAACTCTAAGCGTAAAAAGCCATTATTCTTATAGTGACATATACCAGCTGTTAGGTATTATTTTCATAGGCAGTAATTTATACAAATAGCCCCAGCTTTTATTAGAGCTTTAAATATTAAAGTATAAATGAGGTATCATTTCCAAGATTGAAAATGGTTTAGGCTGTCTCCAAGGCTTTCTATGGAAACATGGTAATTTGTCCATCTGGATTACAGTGGTAAGGAGCCAAGCACCATGATCTAATAGGTCTGTCTTTCAGCATGTGTCGCTCAGATGAGAGCTCAGTCTTTTATAGGGGAAGTTACTGAAAATATACAAATACATAAAATACTTCCATGTTAAAAAAAAATGCAGAACAGTGTTTACACAACTGAAATTCTCAAATGAATAGGCTCTTCCTCAGTCCCTGTGTTTTTTTTCTGATTGCCCATTATAAAACTGGAAGTCTCAGAAACTTATTTCCGGAGTATGGAGGCCCCTCAGCCAAACATTACTCTTCTACTTATTGCACTACTGACCTAGGAGAAAGACTAAGACTGTGGCTTTAAGACGCAGACACACAGTGACGGAGTCTACCGCCATCACTGACTGGCTGTGCCAACTCTGGAAGGTCACCTAGCCTCCCTGGGCCTGTTTCATCATTTATAAGGTAATGACAATAATAGTTAACTACACATCAGTGCTGCTTTGACATTTAAAGGAGTTAATACATATTAAGTGTTTGTAAAGTGCTTGTCACATAGAAGCACTCTTCAAGCACTGGTAGCTATTATCATTATCAGGTTTTAATTTTTAATCTACAAAACAGGGTTACTAACATACCAACTGCTCAGGCCTGCTGTGGGGATTAGATTAAGATAACGCGCAGAAGCACTGAGCACAATGCCTGCCACAGAGTAAGCACTCAACCGTTAGCATCACTATCATCAGGCTGGCTCTTTCCACTCTGCAGCTGTAATTACACAGAGCTGGGGCTTGAACCCAAGGCACACAAGGAAAGATGACACAAAGTCCCTACATGACTGGCCATCCTTCCCAAATCCAGGATGCCATGAAATGGGTTTAAAAGAGTGCACATTCCTTCTTTATCCTTTAACTATGGATATGCGGAAAGCAGGTTGCATTAATGCTTCATATTTTGGGGGAATTCAGTCACCACGTTTAGATGAATGATTTAATACAGTCCTACCATTTAAAAGAAAATTGCCCAGAGGTGCTGACTTCCTGGCTCTGGCCCAGCCTCTGGGACTTGGAAATGAGATCAAGATGAATCTGCAGTTACTACCAAGACACTTCTGTGATCAAAAGAGCACTACGTAAATTATTTCTCTACATTGGATTTCTTGATGGACATTCTGCTTCCTAGCTATGTAACCTCACGGAAGTTATCTACTCTCTCTCAAACTTAGTATTCACTTTTGTGCAACATAAATAGAGTGCTACTCAAAGTTTAGTTATTACTACCAGACACATGCAAGATTAATTTTGTTTCACACTACAACAGAAAAGACTCTATTTTCCTAAAACTGCCCATGCACAAGAAACATGGGCTTCCTCACTAAGTCAGAATTCACTGTGACTCCAAAGCAAAGCAGGCATTTGCCATACTTTGCAAGGCATGCTAACTGCAGAGGTCAGGAAGGCAGGAGGCCTCGGAATTAATATAAGATGATCTAAATGGTGTGAACTGGGGCTTAACCTTTGAACTCTTTGGCCAGTATTACTTAGGCAGTTATTTATTAAGAGTATGCTGACCAGCACGTGCAGGGCTTGGGGGAGTGCAGAGGGATATGTTTCCTAAATCTTAAAAGGGTGAAATGATTTCAAGAAACAAACACTCAGAAGTACTACTGATTAAATATTAATAATGAAATGTTTATTCTAAATCATTCTTATTGATTCAATGTCAGAAATAATACAAATGATGAAGGGTTTTCTATAGAAATATCCCAGCACAAACCTGGCAATACTCTCAGAAATTATAAGCTTCCTCTGGCTGACCTGGTACTCTATGATATATACTTTGTTTTTATATGCATTAAGTCAGTCATTAAAAATCAGGTAATTTTAAGCATAGTTTGAGTATTTCATATACTTGTAAAAAAACTACACTTCTTTTTAAAATATTCCATTTTTCTGACCAACGATTTCACTAAACACTCGAATTAGTGATTTTACCAAGGTTAAGTTGAGAAAACTATCCAACATGCCAGCTTTGGCTGAAATACTGTAACTGACAAGAGGTTAAAACCACAAACACGAATAACCAATGTCAGAGATCTGAAATTGACTTCACAAGATCTCTTTTCCTTTAATGTATCTGGGAAAAAATAAGAAAACAAATTCATGCAACTGAAACATCCATGTTTTAATATATATGATTTTTGCCAGTGTTTTAAAGCAGGGGGTGGTCTCCAACATCCACTAGGGGGCTAACAGGGTCTGCAAAAGGTTTTCAGTGGCCCCCTGAAAAATGAGAAACCTAAGCTAGGTCTAGTGTGTATGTGTTGTGCACACATCAATGTGTAAGGGTACAGAACTGCTGTCCTTGCTTAAGAATAGCTATTCTGGCCAGGAGTGGTGGCTCACACCTGTAATTCCAGCACTTTGGGAGGCCGAGGAGGGTGGATCACAAGGTCAGGAGTTCGAGATCAGCCTGACCAACACGGTGAAACTCTGTCTCTACTAAAAATATAAAAATTAGCCCAGCGTGGTGGTGCATGCCTATAGTCCCAGCTACTCAGGAGGCTAAGGCAGGAGAACCGCTTGAGCCCAGGAAGTGGAGGTTACAGTGGGCCACAGCTGCGCCACCCTGCACTCCGGCCTGGGAGACAGGGTGAGACTCAGTCTCAAAAAAAAAAAAAAAGAAAAGAAAAAGAAAAAGAATAATAACTGTCCTGAATTCTAATATCATCTTCTGCCTTTTGTTATTAAAACAGTTTCATAAAATGATGGCAACAATAAACGAGTAGCTGCTTTTAAAAAATTATTCTTCTGTAATATTAATCAAGAACAACCTCATCTATTTAAAACATTTTTCTTGGTTCCATTATTCCATAAAAACCAAATATTGGAAATCACAGGCTTATGTTTTTCTTGTGGGTTTTTTTTTTTTTTTTGGTTGTTGTTTTTTAATTTTTTTTAGACAGCGTCTCAACTATGTCCCCGAGGCTCACTGCAGCCTCAACCTCCCAGGCTCAAGTGATCCACCCACCTGAGGCCTCCAAGTAGTAGGCACTACAGTCACACACCACCACACCCGGCTAATTAAACAGAATTTTTTTGTAGAGATGGGGTCCCACTATATTGCCCAGGCTGGTCTTGTACTCTCAGCCTCAAACAATCCACCTCCTTGGCCTCCCAAAGTGTTAGGATTACAGGTGTGAGTCACCAAACCTGGCCCTTTAATTTCTAAGGTTCTGTTATGTTGAAAGGCATGAAATTCTTGGGTGAATAATCCATATATCTGCCTGTAACCAAAAAAAAAAAAAAAAAAAAAAAAAATGGCTATTTGCCCAAATGATTTCCACAGGGCAGGGAGAGAGAAACTTTACATTTTAAATACAAATTTCTACACAGTCATTCTGCTGAACATTTTATTAGGTACAAGCAACATTCAGATATCAATCTGGATATAACAAATCAATTTAACTTCTAATGCCCATTAAAACTGTGAAAATAACAAAAATATGAAAGTGCTCTACCCTTTCCAAATTCAAAGCAAGTTAAGACATCTTTCCTGTGACTTATGTGGCATTTAAATTTAAAAGTAAATCTGACTGTATTACCAGCTTACAGCAGATCTGCTTGCAGACAATAATTCTTCCTGTCTTGGATCCATGCCCATGTGCATTATTGTAATTATCAACAATTTAAAAAAATAAAGTAATAAAGCAAGTATGAGCCACTAGTCAGTATGTTTACCGCTTGCTGCACTGGTCATTAATTAACCTTCTGGGGATCAAACCACCTAACTACTAAATAAATGTATAAAGGACAGCAGGAAAAGCTAATTTCTTTTTTTTTTTTTTATTTATTTTATTGCATTTTAGGTTTTGGGGTACATGTGAAGGATATGCAAGATTGTTGCATAGGTACACACATGGCAGTATGATTTGCTGCCTTCCTCCCCATCACCCACATTTGGCATTTCTCCCCATGCTATCTCTCCCCAACTCCAAAAGCTAATTTCAAGTAAAAAGAACGAATAAAAGGGATGTAAATGTGTGTGTAACCACACATGAACACACACCCATATCGTGTAAAGTTCAATGGCACCTTTTTCTGGTACTTTTTAGAGACATGGTCTTGCTCTGTCGCTCAAGCTGGAGTGCAGTGGTGCAATCACAGCTGACTATAACCTTGAATTTCTGGGCTCAAGTGATCCCCCTGCCTGAGCCTCCTGAGAAGCTAGGACTACAGGTGTGCACCAGCACACCTGGCTGGTTTTTAAATGTTTTATAGAGATGAGGCCTTGCTATGTTGGCCAGGCTGGTCTCAAACTCCAAGCCTCATGCAATTTTCCAGCCTCAGCCTCCCGAGGTGTTGGGATTTCAGGGATGAGCCACAGCACCCAGCCCCAACAGCACTTTTGTACTACCCGGATCCATTCACCACCCAGCACTCTGTATCACCTAAGACACTGCTCTTCTGTTCCAGAGAATTCAGAGTGACTAGTGTGGCCTGCAAGGCCCACCAAGGTGCAGCCCCTGCCATACTTCAGCATCCCTCCAGGCCAGCACCACCCTCGATGTCACAAGCCAGGGTCTGTCTCACCTCAAGGCCAACTGTCCTCTCTTGTTGAGAATGACTGCCCTGGATTATAATGAACTCCTAGAACTCCCTGCCCCTGCTGTTTCCTAAGCAAGTGTGATGGTCTCACCCTCAGGACTCTGCTCAAAGGGGCATTCCATGGAAGGCCTTCCCTTCCAACCCATTTCTCTCTCTCAAGCAATCTGAAATGACCTTGCTCACTGATCTGCAGTGACCATCTCCCATCACTAGAATTTAAGTACTTCTTTATTTCCACTGTCATTATTATTTTTAGAGAAAGGGTCTCCTCTGTTGCCCAAACTGGAGTGCAGTGGTATGACCATAGCTCGCTGCAGTCTCGAACTCCTGTGCTCATGCAATCCTCCAGCCTCAGCCTCCCTAGTAGTTGGAATTACAGACATGCACCACCACACCCAGCTAATTTTCACTTATTTTTTGTAGAGACAAAATGTCACTTGCCTCTGGCAATCCTTCCACCTCACCCTCCCAAAGTGCTGGGACTACAGGTGTGAGCCACCACACGTGGTCTATTTCCATTATTATAACATAAAAGCATACCGTGATTACAATTCTTTTCTAGGCTTCTATTTCCCCATTAGAGTAAGCAACTGCATCTTCTTTCACTTTTTTGGTTTCACAAGCATTGACCACTAATTCTTCCTGAAATTGTCAGAAAAGTCAGTAAAACTCCCTTCCGTGAAGTCAGACACACTGACCCACTGGTTTCACTTGCTTCTTTCTAGAACTCATCCCCCCTCTGGCCGTCCATTTCCCTGCTTCATCTGGACCAATTATTCTCTCTGCCTCAACACAGCTCTCATGAGTCCTGAAAATTCCTTCCCCTTTCTGTGGTTTCGACTCAGTACTTTCCTCTTTCTCGACTTCCTGTTTTAGTGGCTCACAGTGCTCCATAGCTTCCTGAGAAAGGGTGTGTGAATGGAAAATTTCAAACATGACAGATCCCAAAAAGGTTTTTATTTTATGTGCACATCTTGTCAGTAATTTGGATGAGCACTAAATTATAGGCTGGAAATAATTTCCCTCAGATTTTAAGGTCTTCTAGCTTTCAGCACTGCTATTGATAAATCTAAAGCCAGTCTTCCTAATCCTCTGTGCAGGTCTGGGTTTTTTTTAATACATAGAAGTAAATTCTGGCGGGGTGTGATGGCTCACGCCTATAATCCCAGCACTTTGGAAGGCCAAAGCAAGATCATTTGAGGTCAGGAGTTCAAGACCAACCTGGCCAAAATGGTGAAACTCCATCTCTACCAAAAGTACAAAAATTAGGCTGGGTACAGTGGCTCATACCTGTAATCCCAGCACTTTGGTAGGCCAAGTCAGGTGGATCACTTGAGGTCGGTAGTTCAAGGCCAGCCTGATCAACATGGAGAAAATCCATCTCTACTAAAAATACAAAATTAGCTGGGTGTGCTGGCACATACCTGTAATTGCAGCTACCTAGGAGGCTGAGGAGAATTGCTTGAACCCAGGAGGCGGAGGCTGTGGTGAGCTGAGATTGCGCCAATGCACTCTAGCCTGAGCAACAGTGAGACTTTAATCTAAAAAAAAAAAAAAAAAAAAAAAAAGTTCCAAGATTTTCTCAATCTCTGGTATTCTGAAATTTCAACCTAACATGCCTTGGTGTGGTCTTTTCCTCATTGACCAGCCTGAGATCTCAGTGGCCCTGCTGGCCTGGACACACAGGGTCCTGTGTTTCTGCTATTCTCTTTCTGAATTTTTCATTAATTATATCTTGGATCTCCTAGATTGACCCTCTACCTATCTTTTCTAGCTTCTTTTTGTTTTCTCCTTTTGTTCTATTGGGGTCTTAAAGTTCTGCTTCCACATTTCTAATTCCAAGAACCCTTTGTTATCTGAACGTCTTTAAATTTCAAACAATTATTTCATAGATGTAATGCCCCCTCTTCTCTCCTTTGAGGTAAGAACTTGTCTTATCTATTCCTCGAATTGCCTTCACGTTGCTTTTACTTCCTGTTTTGTTCTTGTCCATGTTCAAGGTGTTCCTGAAGTCTTAGTTTCATCTATGTCCCCTGGGGCCTCAGCATGTCTTCAGAAGCTCTGATGCTTTCTATTTCTCATCCGAGTTCACTCTGCAAATCAGGTTGCTCTTAGCTGGCTCTTCCCGGCTGAGATTAGGTCTCAGCCTTTTCTGATTTGCTGGCTTAGTCTGTTTTCCATCTTTAAGATTTCATAGGCATCTCTCCCTCCCTGTTCTTTGTTAGTTTATTCATACTTTAACTGTACTGAAAAGTAAGTGGCATTCTACCATCAAGACAGAGCTAGAACAACTAGAATACTCCACCAGCATCTTTTTGGGCACAACAATTCAAAAGCTACTACGAATATACTGGAAAACTAGAAGATGGGAAAGTATTCTCAAGATCATAAGCTTTTATTTCTGACTGTCATAAACATAACTTTGGAGAAAGTAAAGTTCTGACCCTTTATTCAAAGATCATTTCACTTGATTATTTTACAGTTATGTCACAGTCAACACACTAGTCACTGGGTCTTACAGGTTGAATATGGCCTCAAATTTCATTTACTGAAATCCTAGCCCCAAATACCTCCAAATGTGACCTTATTTGGAAATACGGTCACTGCTGATGTAATTGGGAAAAGGTAATACTGGAGTGGGATGGGCCCTTAATCCAGTATGACGGGGATCCTTCTGAGAAGGGGAAATGTGGAGACAGACAAGCATGCACAGAGGGAACGGCACATGAAGACTGGAGTCATGCTGCCGAAAGCCAAAAGCAAGGCCTGGAACAGACCCCTCATTAGTGCCTTGCGAAGGGGCCCAATCCTGCCAACACCTTGCCCTGGGACTGACTTCTAGCCTCCAGAAAAGTGAGACAATAAATTTCTGTTGCTTAACTCACTCCATTTGTGGCATCTTTGTTATGGGAGGTCTAGCAAACAAATACACTGAGTAAACAAGACTCAACATGTGTATTTAGGGAGCATAAGCACTCTGAGAGGCAGGATCCAGATGTAGAGAAACAGGATTACAGTGTAAGGTGCACGCTCTGAATGCGAACTGAGGACGTGGAGACAGTGAGCACGCTGCAACTGAGAAGAGCTGTAACAGAGGCATGCACGGACTTGGCACAGGAGAGCGACAGCTATGGGGGAAGAGGGGCTGAGCCTTCAGAACTCTTCCCCAAGGAAACGTGCTTGGGCTCCCTCCCAGCGTGCGCATGACCCTGCTATGCATACTTTAGAGGGTAGGGGGCTGTGATCAGGAAAGATTAAGTATAGACAGGAGGCTAGTTAGGAAGCCACTGCATTCATCCAGGCAAAAGATGCTGAACAAAGGCAGGAGCAGTGTGAACAGGAAAGGGACAGATGAGAAATATTTGGACAGGGGACATGAAGGAAGGGTCAGAATGATTCCAGCTTTCAAATTCTGACCAATGGGAAAATGACGAGGTTAACAGCCAAAGAAATTGAAGGGGGGTGGTAGGGAGGGAACTGGGGATTGGAGACAGTTAAACTTCAGTTTTGAGTGCATCATACTAGAAGGACTCACAGCTTATCAAGTGCTGCATTTTTGTCCCCCAGACAAAAATAGAGGATGGGTCTTCCAGAGGGTAATCCGAGCTGGAATTATGGATTTTCTATTCATTACCAGGCTGGAAGAATTTTAAGCCCAGAGATTAGGCAGGACCACCTGGGAAGACTGTGCAATGTGGAGAAAAAAGAAGGCAGTCCCTATTTTCTACAGGTATATTATTAATATCAGTTGGAAGTCTATTTCTGAACAAACATGAAAAGGAAAAAAAGGACACAAATGTTGTTAAAAACTTAAGTATCTCAGTTATAAAAGTCCTTCTGGAGTGTTTTCTTCATGGTCCAGACTGCCTGAGGTCTCAAAATTTAAAGCTGGTGAAGTAGAGAGAGATGACATTTGCTCTTCCTGGGATACTTCTCTGGAACAAGCATGAGTATCTGGTGTTGCTCTAAGAACCTTATTATTTCCTTCCAGTATATATGCCTACATGACTCTCACTGCTAATTCATTGTACATGAAGGCCTCAACCATGTCAAGGATGAAGTCAGAGATGTTCCCAAAGATACAATCTTCAGAGATCTCTTACTCCCAATTTCAGCTAACTTCTTAGAAACCTCCATGCTTCCTTACCAGTGCTTACAGCCTCCCTCCCCCCACCCCCCAACAATCAAACCATCCTTTCCTTGTCCTAAAAGTTCCTTCCTTTGATGACTTGCAGATATCGCCCAGACCAAGTTTAACCAATTATGCTGAGAGACTGGGGTAATTTTGGGCCATCTGAATTCAAGTTACAATAATATGCCTCATGCATCCACATTCTGTGACAAGTTCAGCGTCTTCACTCAGTACACATACACAGAGAAACTACATATAAAAACAGCTTGGCTGGGAGCTTATCAGGCTTGAGTCTGTGCTCTGTATTTAATCTTTTATAAGCAATACTCAAAATATTCTAATCTGATTTTAATCTGTTCTGAATACTATTCCTATTGTTTAAAAACAATAGGAATACTAACCAACATTCAGTATCAATGACTTGTATCAATTCACAAGATTAATCTTTCAAAACAGCAGGATACTTTGTTAATGTAGGTCCTGAGGAAGCTAATCAAGCTGCAAATAATCATTCTTCTAATAGCTGCTGTGGGGGTGGGGAAGAGTGGCTAGACAAAAAAATTCTATAGTCTTATGCAGAAGTCCTCTTCAGAAGAAGGTAAGGGGCAGGGTCATAGGATTCTGCTATAAAATGTGGTTTTTTGGCTGGGCGCGGTGGCTCAAGCCTGTAATCCCAGCACTTTGGGAGGCCGAGGCGGGTGGATCACGAGGTCAAGAGATCGAGACCATCCTGGTCAACATGGTGAAACCCCGTCTCTACTAAAAATACAAAAATTCGGCTGGGCATGGTGGCGCGTGCCTGTAATCCCAGCTACTCAGGAGGCTGAGGCAGGAGAATTGCCTGAACCCAGGAGGCGGAGGTTGCGGTGAGCCGAGATCGCACCATTGCACTCCAGCCTGGGTAACAAGAGCGAAACTCCGTCTCAAAAAAATAAAAATAAAAATAAATAAATAAATAAATAAATAAAATGTGGTTTTTGGTTCACTTGAAATCTGCCATGGTGTTAAATATTTACTACAAAAGATCATTTCAAACCAACGTTTTCTTTTCCTCCTTTTCAACAAAGACTGAAAACTCAACTGCCTCTACATCCCAGACAGGGAACAAGGGGTAGAGGGTAAGACAAAAATGGAGACCCACACTCAGCCCCCTCAGGGAGACCACAGGCTCTCTTCACCAACTGAAGTGGGCTGCTGCTTTCTTTAAAACCAGAGCAGAATTTTTATATTAAAACCCATGATATTTGGAAACGTATATATTTACTTTGAATTTCAGAAACAAGGAGAGTCAACACGGTAAGGGCCAAATAAAACACAAGGACAGGCCACATCCCGCCTGCAGGCGGCAGGTCTTCCACCTCCACTTTAGTTTATGTAGTGGGTATCACAGTGAGGAGGCTGACGACAGTTACTCTGAAAGAACAAAATTCACCAAACACATGCAAAAGCCACAGTGTAAACTAAAATTAATTGTGTTCTGTTAGTTACAAACTTACCATAATTAACTTTAAAGATCAGCTAACTTTTCAGCATGAGGGTTAGAAGACTTAATATTGTTAAGATGACAAGACTACCTAAAACAATCTACAGATTCAATGTAATACTCAATAGCCCAACAGCTTTTTTCTTTTTTCTTTTTTTTTTTCAGAAACAGAAAAATGCATCTTAAAGTTCATATGAAATCTCATGATCTTGAGAAAGAACAAAGACTCATACTTCCTAATTTCAAGACTTACTACCAAGACACAATAATCAAACAGTGTGATACTGGCATAAAGACAGACAGCTGGAATAGAGAGTCCAGAAATAAACCCTCGCATGTGTGGTCAATTGATCTGCCAGAACATTCAATGGGGAAAGGATAGTGTCTGCAACCAATGTTGCAGGCAAACTGGATAGCAAGCTGCAGAAGAGTGAAGCTGGACCCTTACTTTAACCATATACAAAACCAAACTCAAAATGGATCAAAGACCCAAGCTTAAGAGCTAAAACTATAAAACTCTTAGAAGACGACTTAGGAGAAAATCTTCATAACATTACATTTCACAATGATTTCTTTAAAACGACACCAAAACTACAGGCAACAAAAGAAAAACTAGATAAACTAGAATTCATCAAAGTTAAAAATTTTGTGCATCAAAGGACACTATCAAGAGAGTGAAATCACAAACAGCACAATGAGAGAAAATATCTACAAATCACATATCTAATTAACATCCAGAATATATAAAGAACTCCTAAAACTCAATAGCAACAAGACAGTCCAATTCAAAAATGGGCAAAAGACTTGAACAGACATTTTTCCAAAGATATACAAATGGTCAACATGAAAAGATACTCAATATCACTAAGTTATAAGAGAAATGCAAATCAAAACGATAAGATACTGCTCCATGCCCATTAGGATGGTTGTTATTTGAAAAAAGTAAATAACTGTTGGCAAGGATGTAGAGAACCTGGAACTCTTGTCCACTGTCAGTGAGAATATAGAAGAGTACAGTCACTGTGTCACTGTGGAAAAACAGTTTGGCAGTTACTCAAAAATTTAAACACAGAATACGGTATGATTCAGCAATTTCACTTCTTAGTAAATATCCAAAAGAACTGAAAGCAGGGACTCACACAGATACATGTACACCAGTTTTCATAGCAGCATTGTTTATAGGAGCCAAATGGTAGAAACATCCCAAGTATCCATCAACAAACGAACAAAATGTTGTATATATGCACAATGGAATATTACTCAGTCTCAAAAAAAAAATTCGGGTGCACAAGCCTTGAAAATACTATGCTAAATAAAATACGCCAAACTCAAAAGGACATATTTTATGATTTCACTTACTTGAGTCCTAGAATAGGCAAATTCATAGAGAGGTTACCAGGGACTGGGGGATCACGGGGAATAGAAAGTTAGTGTCTAATGGGTACAGGGTTTCTGTTTGGCTGAAAAAGTAGTGGAATAGACAGTGAGGATGGTGCACAACACTGTGGATGTTCTTAATGCCACCAAATTGTACACTTTAAAGTAGTTAAAATGAAAGGGTTTCTTCTTCAATGTTTTGGAAGATGATGAGAAGAACTGGTGTCAATTCTTCTTTAATGTTTAGTACAATTGTCCAGTGGTCCTGAGCTTTTCTTAGTTGGAAGTTTTGTTTTTTTTTTTCTTTTGAGACACAGTCTCGCTCTATTGCCCAGACTGGAGTTCAGTGGCACCATCTTAGCTCACTGTAACCTCTGCCTCCCAGGTTCAAGCGATTCTTCTGCCTCAGCCTCCCAAGTAGCTGGGATTACACACACGTGCCATGTCTGGCTAATTTTTTTCTATTTTTAGAAGCGACAGGATTTTGCCATGTTGGCCAGGATGGTCTCAAACTCCTGACCTCGAGTGATCCACCCACCTCAGCGTCCCAAAGTGCTGGGATTACAGGCATAAGTCACTGCACTCTGCCTGTTGGGAGGTTTTTGATTACTGACTCAATCTTCACTGTTATTGGTCTGCTCAAATTTTCTATTTCTTCATGATTCGGTCTTGGTAGTTTGTATGTTTCTAGAAATTTACCAATTTCTTCTAGGTTATCCAATTTTTTGGCATACAACTGTTCATAATAGTCTCATCATACTTTTTATTTTCACAGTATCAGGTGTAGTGTCTCTTCTTTATATCTGATTTTGAGTCTTCTGTTTTTCTTAGTCTAGACAAGGGTTTGTCAAATTTGCTTATCTTTCCAAAAAACCAACTCTTGCTTTGATTCTTTTCTATTGTTTTTCTACTGTTTTTGTTTATTCTGTTGCAAATTATTTTCTTCCTTTGCTTACTCTGGGATTGGCTTATTCTTCTTTTTCTAGTTTGAGGTGTATAGTTAGGCTGTTTGAGATTTTTTAATGTAGTCATTTATTGCAATAAACTTCCCTCTCAGTGCTGCTTTTGCTGCATCCCAGAGATTTTGGCATGTTGTGTTTTCATTTGTTCAAAACATTTTCAAATTTCCCATTTGATTTCTTTGGCACTTTGGGAGGCCAAAGCAGAAGGATCACGAGGTCAAGAGATGGAGACCATCCTGGCCAACATGGTGAAACCCCGTCTTTACTAAAAATACAAAAATTAGCTGGGTGAGGTGGTATGCACCTGCAGTCCCAGTTACTCGAAAGGCTGAGGCAGGAGAATCACTTGAACCAGGGAGGTGGAGGTTGCAGTGAGCTGAGATCATGCCATTGCACTCCAGACTGGGCAATTCAGCAAGACTCCATCTCAAAAACAACAACAACAACAACAACAACCCAAAACGACAACAAAAAAAAAATACTTCAATGTTGTTTTATAATAAAATTCTCAACAAATGGCAAGGCGCAGTAGCTCACATCTGTACTCCCAGCATTTTGGGAGGCTGAGGCATGGGTTATCACTTGAGCCCAGGAGTTCCAGACCAGCTTGGGCAACACGGTAAAACCCAGTGTCTATACAAACACATTCCCACCCCCCAAAAAAATTAGCCAGACATGGTGACACACACCTGTGGTCCCAGCTACCCTGGAGGCTGAGGTGAGAGAACGGCTTGAGCCTGGGAGGTCAAGGCTGCAATAAGCCATGACTGTGCCGCTGCACTCCAGCCTAGGTGACAGAGTAAGACTCCATCTCAAAAATAAATAAAATAAAATTTTAATAAGAAAAAAAGCAAAATTAGACAAATGGCACTACATCAAACTAAAAAGCTTCTACAAAGTTTTGGCAAAAGAAACAATAAAGTAAAAAGGCAACCTACAGAATGGGAGAAAGTATAGGCAAACCCTTTATCTGATAAGGAATTAATATGCAAAATATATAAGGAACTCAGAAAACTCAATGGCAAACACACACACACACACACACACACACCCCAAAAGCCTGATTTAGAAAATAAGCAAAGGGTTTGAATAAACATTTCTCCAAAAAGACATATAAATGACCAACAGGTACACAAAAAGATGCTCAACATCACCAGTCACCCAGGAAATGCAAATTAAAACATCACCTCACACCTGTTAAAATGGCTATATATTTATAAAGATAAGTATTCGCGAGGATGCGGAGAAACTCTTGCATGCTGTTGGTGAAAAAAAATGGTGCAGCTGCTATGGAAAACAGTATGAAGATTCTTAAAGAATTAAAAGTAGAATTACCATTTGATCCATCAATCTCACATCTGGGTATATATCCAGAAGAATTAAAATCATTATCCCAGACAGATACATGCATTTCCATGTTCACTGCAGAATCACTGACAATAGCCAATACCTGGAAACAACCTAAATGTCCACTGAGAGATGAGTAAGAAAAATGTGATATATACATAAAATGGAATATTGTTAAGCCTAAAAAAAATGTAAATCCTGCCATATTCAACAACATGAATGAACCTGGAGGACATTATGCTAAGTGAAATAAACCTGTCACAAAAGGATAAGTACTGCAAGATTCCACTTACATGGGATATCTAAACTAATCAAATTATAGAACTGTCATTGACACAGGCTGAAGGGAGAAAAAACAGTTTCTGTTCAACAGATATAGTTTTTGTTTTGCAAGATGCCTAAGTTTCTGGAGATTTGCTGTATAACATTTTATCTACAATGAACAATACTGTTTTGTGCACTTAAAAATTTAAGAGTAGATCTCATGTTAAGTGTTCTTACCACAAAAAAATATTTTAAGGCAGGGCTTGGCGGCTCACACCTGTATCACAGCACTTGGGGAAGCCGAGGCAGGGCTGGCTGAGGCCAGGAGTTCAAGACCAGCTTGGGCAACAGAGCAAGTCCTCATCTCCACCAAAAAAATGTTTAATTCACCAGGCATGATGGCTCACGCCTATGGTCCCAGCTACTTGGGAGGCGGGAGGGTCATCTGAGCCCAGGAAGTCAAACCTCTAGTGAGCTATGACTGTGCCACTGCACTCCAGCCTGGGCAACAGAGTGATAACCATGTCTCAAAAAATAAATAAAAAGTTATAATGGTTAATAAAGTTTATGTTATGTATATTTTACCATATACACAAATAGATCTGGGTATTTTAGGCTATTCAATTTAGAAAATGCTTATGTCTTGTGGCTGATGTGTAAAACACCTGGAAGGAAACACTATAAATCAGTGAGAAAACAGATAAGCTAGATTTTTTTAACCTGTATATGAAAAGCTTTTTTTTCCTCCCTCTCCTGGGGATGCTGTCTATAAGCAATGAGTCTGACATACCGCCACAGGCTTTCCTACAATACAGCCTCCAACAAAGCTAGGCTGTCCCAAATGCACCAACACCTACAGTGGCGTGTGCCCAGGCAGACTTAGAGGGCTTCAAGCTGGCAGACCAGAAGTTCTTAGGAGGTTGTCCAAAACAAAATACATGGCATCAGGGCCTATGTGGTTCCATTTGTTCTGTATGTGTTTGTGACCAGATCAAGCGTGCTTTCGTTATTGAGAAGAAAATCATTGTGGAAGTATTAAGAGCACATGCACAGAGTCAAAAAGTTAAATTAAAAAATGAGGCGGGGTGAGGTGGCTCATGCCTGCAATCCCAGCACTTTGGGAGGCCAAGGCAGGTGGATCACCTGAGGTCAGCAGTCTGAGACCAGCCTGGCCAACATGGTAAAACCCCATCTCTACTTAAAATATAAAAATTAGCTGGGAGTGGTGGCAGGTGCTTATAATCCCAGCTACTCAGGAGGCTGAGGCAGGAGAATCACTTGAACCTGGGAGGCAGAAGTTGTAGTGAGCCAAGATTGAGCCACTGCATTCTGGACTGGGCACCAAGAGCAAAACTCTCAAAACAAAACAAAACAAAAAAACGAAGCTTTTTTGAGTAATAAAAATTAAAATGCTAAATTAATAAAATCTGTAAGAACTAGAAAAGTGTTGACCAGCATTTCTCCAACAGAAAAAGTTTATTCTATTTATTGTATGATTCTAGGAACCATACAGTGCCTTCAGCTATGGTATTTGTTCTGTCACAGTGCCCTGTATATAACAATTTAATAAATGTTTGCTAATAATGATGACTATAAGAGCCTCAAATGAACCAATTACCACAAAGTCTTCCACTTTCGATCAAGTCCTTTCTAGAGGTTCTTTCAAATGCCAATTTGGGATATAGGCACAATGATTTTTTTTTTTAATCTATCCACAGTATTCTGCTTACATTAGAGAAAAATAAGAAACACACATGTTCAGTTATAAAGGAATCAAATAAATTATAGAATAGGCAGTCCTCTACTTTCACATAAGGTGTATGTCTATAAACGTGAACCAGTTACAAATATATGCATGTTATCTGGGGATTCTGCTACTAACAAGTAATAATTTATCAGATCCCAATTACTTCTATTGTTTCAGGGGAAAACATGCCCTTGAAAATTTATTTCCATCATTTTATCGGCATTCCTTAACTTTTTCCACATAATTGAGCCCACTGAGTATTTGCCTAAGTTCAAAGAAACTCTACGTAGAAGAACACCAAAAAAGCACCAATTATCGCCATGTGCTTCTTATCAATAAAATAAACATTTTTCTCTCCTTTTTCACTCTTATAAAATCAGGGCAAAACGCAGTAAAATATTCAAATAACAGTTCAATACTACTGCAAATATCCAATCATTAGCTAGTAGGCAACATCTCTATGTGATAACTCAAAATGTTTATACAAAAGTTTAGGTACTCAAATCCAAATTCATAGTATGAATGGCTAGAGGGGTTGTACATTTAAAATTGCAAGGTGTTCAAAAGCCCCAAACCATGAAGGGTGATCCCAAAAAAAGCTATACACAGGTTATAAAATATGTAATGGCTGGGAAATTATTCAATATGTTAAATGAAGAAAAAAATGAGTTATACACGCATAAGGGGGAATCTACTCTGAGAAGTTAAGATGCAAAGAAAACAAAACCAGAAAAACAAAATAGTTTTTTACCTGAAAAGTAAACTGTAGTTCTGGTTTCTGGGGGTTTGTTTTTGTTTTGATCAAAACGGTATTTTCTAAATTTTTCATAACTTGGAGAACTTAAAGGTTTGGAGTTTGTAAATCAAAGCATATGAATCTAGAAAGATAAATCAGAAACTGACAGGGCTCCACAGACTTCAGCTTCAGTCATCACAGTCCAGGAACTTAGAGTAAGATCCTGGATTGCTAGTGTCCTCTGGCTCCAAGTCAAATGAAAACTTGTGTCTGGAACACACATTAGCCTAGACCTCAAAGTAATCAATCTGTAAGCACCTGTATAAATGAAATGTCTGGCCAGGCACACCATGCCTGTAATCTTAGCACTTTGGGAAGCTAAGGTGGGTGTATCACTTGAGGTCAGGAGTTTGAGACCACCCTGGCCAACATGGTGAAACCCCGTCTCAGTGAAAACTACAAACATTAGCCAGGCATGGTGGTTGGCTCCTGTAATCCCAGCTACTCAGGAGGCTGAGGCAGGAGGCACTTGAACCCAGGTGGCAATGGTTGCAGTGAGCAGAGACCATGCCACCGCACTCCAGCGTGGGCAACAGGGTGAGATTCCATCTCAAATAATAATAGTAAAAGCAATGCTCCCTCCCCCAAAACTTATGAGGCCAGTAACTGAAATC
The DNA here is from genome assembly GCF_009761245.1 of Sapajus apella. NCBI lineage: Eukaryota > Metazoa > Chordata > Mammalia > Primates > Cebidae > Sapajus > Sapajus apella. Next base: position 5,201,022 of record NW_022436956.1, read on the forward strand.
AGAACTTGACAAGTATATAATAAAAATAAAAAATTACAAGTCAAACTCACTTATGAGCAAAGAGGAAAAACTCCTGAACAAACTTTTTGCAAACCAAATCCAGAAAATAAACAAACCAAGTTTGGTTCATTTCAGGAATGCAAAATTTCTTACATACTGCACCATCAAAATTAAAATCATATGATCATCTTATACTTGCCAAAAAAGATGTCTGAAAAAAACCTAACATTCATTCATGAGAAGAATCTTTGGCAAACTTAGAATATAAGCTCTTCCTTATCTGATAAAGGGTTTCGTATCTACCAAAAGACTACAAATACCATATATATTGCAAAAACAGTTTCTCTCTGAGAGAAGTCAGACTAAGATACCAGCTATTATCTCTCCTATCTGAACATTTTAGTCAGTGCAGCAAAGCAAGGAAAACAAAAGTTACAAAGATTGGTTGGAAAGAAAGAGAGCCATCACAATTCACAGAATAACTCAGATAAATTCAAAGTTACAGATAAATTATTATAACTAGTATGCAAGTTTAGCAAGGTTACTAAATACAAGGTCAATCTGAAAATATCAATTGTATTTCCACAACCACACAGACAACAAAATATTTACAATAGCATAAAAAAGATCAAATATCTATGAATAAATCTAACAAAAGATATACAAGATAAGATCTCTATGCAGAAAGCTACCTAACACTGAAGGGAGAATTACAGAGGGTCTAAATAAAATACATGTCATGTTCCTGGATTGGAAAACTCAGTATTTGAAAAATGTCCATTTTTCCCCAATTAAACTATAGACAAAATGCAAAATCAAAATTCTAACAGGTAGTTGTTTTGGTGAAATGTGGCAAATTTACGTGAAAAGAAAAGGGTTAAAGGAAGAGCTAAGACACTATTCAAGACAAGCAAGGTAGAAAGGCTTGATCTAGTAGATATAAAATCTTATCTTACAATAATTAAAACAATGTGGAGTTGGTACAAGCATCAACAAAGAGATGAACGGAATAGGAGAGAGAACCCAGAAACAGACTCACTTGAGATACTTGATTTACCACAAGGGTGACCGAGCCGAGCAAAAAGGAAAGGATGACCTTGACAATAAATGGTGCAGACCAGATATCCATGTGGAAAAAACAGAAATGAAATGGCCCCTAGCTTCACATCTGCACAAAAATCCAGTTAAATTATAGCTCCAAATGAGAGAGGCAAAACAATACAGCTCCTCACAGACAACATGGGAGACTATCATTACATCCGCAGGGTAGGAAAGACTTCTCAAACAGGATACCAAAAGTACCACCATACTAATTTTTTTAAAAAGCTAAAAATTAGACATTAAAGTTAAGAACTTATCCGAAAAACATCATGAAGAGAGTGAAAAGGCAAACCACAGAGAGAACAGCATTATCTTAATAACCTCAAACTGGAAACAATTCAAGCATCCATCAACAGCAGAACAAATTCAGGTTTATTCACATAATGGAATACCATGCAGCAACGGAAACCAGTGAGCCACTGCTACACTCAATACACGTGGCGCTCAAAAATGTGTCTAGTGAAAGAGACCAAATGCATAAAAATATATACCGAATGATTCCACTTATATGAAGCTTAAAAAAAAAAAAAAAAAAGAACCACAGTGTTGAGGGACGAATGCACTGCAAGTAATACTATAAGGAAATACAAAAAGTGATCACCATAAAGTCAGAGGAGCAGTTACTCTTAAGCAAAGAAGAAAGGGAGATACTGGCAATATTCTTTTTTCTTGACCTCAGTGGTAGTTACACAAGTGTTTGATTTACAAAAACACATTGAGCTTTTTTTTTTCTTTTGGGTACTTAAAAGCTCAAAAATACTCAAGGGCTTTCAATGCTGGGTAGGAGCAGCAAGGGTGGCTGGCACTTTCCTAAGGGGCTATCTTTACTTTCAGTTTGAGCAGCTTGACATTCTTACTTTCTAAAATCATCAGAGTATGCACAAATAATTAACACTATGTGTTGATAAATATGTGTTACAACTCTAATAACTGCCTAAGGAAATTTAATGAAAACATGAATGGAAATGTAAACTCCTAACTTACTTCTGGAAAGTTCAAATGAGGCTTTTATTGGTAATGTTTTTATTTCTGTATCCAGTGGGTTTTTGTTTTTTTTTTTTTTTTTTTTTTTAAGGCTAAGACATACATGAGAAATGTTAAGATTCAATAAAACGGGGGGCTGGACATAGGGTCTTTTTAATGAAAAAGAGCTCTAACAGCTCGCCTCTCCAAGTAAAAACCCTGCTTCAACCTAAGCAAGTTACATGTTTAGCCTTCCAGAGACAAAGCATAAAATATCTGAAAATATTAATGATTTGTACTACCACCACTAAATCTCACATTTTCTTCTCTGGGCTAAATACCCCCTTACAGTCCATTCACGTTTCATGTCAAATGTTTCAAATTCTTCACCATTCTGTTCTGGATAGCATTACCCGTTTAAAATGAACTGCGATGATCTAACAAATGCACTGTGATGTCTCAGATGCTTAAATTTTGCCAAGTAACTTTTAACTCACAGAAGAAATTACTTCTTTCTCTTCCAGCCATCCCAGCTACGTAACTTCCCAACTAGGGAATGCCCTTGTAGCAGACACTGGGTTCTCACCAACATCCACAGCTTTCTTTTCCAACAAAGCCCAACTTTTTTTTTTTTTAATAAGAGGTATCACTATCTAATAAGCCCAACCTGATTGGAGGCTGCATCCTCATCCTCATCCTCCTCCTCCTCCTCCTGGTCACATGCTTCAGAAAGCAGGCCCTGAGAGGTCTAAGGCTGTGGAGGCAGTACCATTCCCCTTGCCAAGGCTTGCTTTGGCTAGAAGCATCTGGTACACTTCTGTTTTCCAGTGACACTAGAGAGGTCTTATGCTGGTGGGCTTTGAGAAAGGTTTCTTCACTCTTAAAAGCAGATGTACAGGAAGAGACCATCTCCTCCTCCTCTGGACATTATCATATCAGAGCATGTCCCCTGGAACTGCAGTAGCCATTCCACAACCACTAGGGGAGTAAGCCCCGAGGAAGGCAGGCTAATTCTTTTCTGGACCACAATCTTATCCCCATCACACTGGTCACTGGCCACTGCCTGTGTATCTGGTGCTGGCAGCCTTCTCTCTCCCAAATAATCCCATACCTTGTTTTGATAAAACTCCCTATAGGGAGCCATAATTTCTTTTCTCAAAATTTTTGGTCAGAATACAAAAATGACACAGCTTACTACTAAAAAAAAGAGAACTTGCACATAATATAAAAAGACACAAACAGGCTGGGCCTGCGGCGGCTCACACCTGTAATCCCAGCAGTATGGGAGGCCAAGCCGGGTGGATCACTTGAGGTCAGGAATTCGAGACCAGCCTGGCCAACATGGTGAAACTCTGTACTAAAAACAAAAATTAGCCGGGCATGGTGGCACATACCTGTAATCCCAGCTATTCAGGAGGCTGAGGCACAAGAATCGCTTGAATCCAGGAGGCGTAGGTTGCAGTGAGCCAAGATGGCACCACTGCACTCCGGCCTGGATGACAGTGAGACTCCATCTCAAAAGAAAAAAAAGGGGTGGGGGGAGGAGGGCAAAAAGTTTTTAAAAATCAGTGAATATCATATGAATGATGCAAAAGAAAAAAAAATGGAAAATGTAAAACAGCAAAGTTCTCCGTAATTACATACTTCATACATACTGTTAATCCTTTGGCATATACTGGGTCATAATATATTAGAACTTAGATGAAATTAGTTCCTTTTAAGGGAAACACTCATACCAGGAAAAACAGGTAGGAGTAAAAAGAAATCCACACCCAAAAGGGAAACATGAACCATGATGACAGCAAAGAGCAGTGGGCTTACATAGGATAGGTAGACTCCTTTCCCTGGTCAAGCTGTGTGATGTTCAACCCTAGGCTTCTACTGACTCTCCATCTTTATTGAGATGGAGTCTCACTCTGTCGCCAGGCTGGAGTGCAGTGGCATGATCTCAGCTCACTGCAACCTCCACCTCCTGGGTTCAAGCAATTCTCCTGCCTCAGCCTCCCAAGTAGCTGGGATTACAGGTGTGTGCCACCACACCCTGCTAATTTTTGTATTTTTAGTAGAGACAGGGTTTCACCATGTTGGCCAGAATGGTCTCAATCTCTTGACCTCATGATCCATCCACCTCGGTCTCCCAAAGTGCTGGGATTACAGGCGTGAGCCACTGCACCCAGCCTACTGACTCCCTTTTTAGGTGGGGATAAGAATCCCGACTTCACCAGAGTGTTAGGGACTTACATAGATAATTTACCCAAAGAGTTTGTTTTGTTTTTCTCTCCTTGTACATTAGAATCATCTGGGGAGCTTTTCAAACTGAGCATCCCAGAGGTACTCAATGCGGATCTCTGGGGTTAGGGCCTAGAAATCATACACAAGTGCATTTTGCACAGTAAAAAGCACTATCCACATTTGTTTTTACTGCTGTACTGTTTAGCACCTGGCACAGAACCATGGAACAGGGGTTTAATAAATACTAGGAGGATGAATTACAAATGAAAAATCAACTAGTTTTCTAATCTTCACCTTTAAAAAAAAAGATTACAGTTATGTTTTAAAAGACCTCATTTTGTAAAAAAGATCTTAGCCGAGCGTGATGATATGCACTGTACTCCTAGCTACTTGGGAGGCTGAGGCAGGATAATCACTTGAGCCCAGGAGTTTGGGGCTGCAGTGAGCCATGACCGTGCCACTGCAATCCAGCCTCAGTAAGAATGAGACCCTGTCTCAAAAAATAAAAATAAAGACTTCATGATGCATATATAAGAAAAATTCCCTCAGCAAAAGCGATTATTAGTTGTACTTGACACAAAGGACGGGAACTCATTTCTACTTGAATGTGCCTATGTGGTCCACTTTCCATCTTAGGCCATAAATCAAGGTACAATACACTAAATTTAATTAAGCTTCAAGGTAATCTAGTTTATCTCACTAAAAACCAACCCATGAAAATTGAATTATAGGCAATTTAGAGTTCTCTCTCCACTGGCCCTTCAATGAAAACTACAATTACTGTACAAAGATTTACCCCTATTTTTTGTCACACAGAAAACATTATTTTCGTTGAATGGTTTATTTTAGCACAATCCAAAGTAATAATTATTAAGTGATGGCTTTAATATGCAATGTGTGCTATTTTTATAAAATTTATGTACATGATGTATGTATTAATAGAAGGATATACAACATTACAGTAAGGTTTCCCTGGACACAATTTTAGTTTATTTTTCATTTCTTATGATCTGTATTTTTTAACTTCTTACAGTGAATACATACTATGTATATAATTTTTCTTCTGTTATTTTAGAAACAAAATCCAAAAAGCCTGAGAATTTAGTAACGGTAAATAGAATTAAACAATCTTGAAAGGGGCCAGGCATGGTGGCTCACGCCTGTAATTCCGGCACTTTAGGAGACTGAGGTGGGTGAATCACCTGAGGTCAGGAGTTCAAGACCAGCCTGGCTAACATGGTGAAACCCCGTTTCTACTGAAAATACAAAAATTAGCCAGGCATGGTGGCGCACACCTGTAATCCCAGCTATTCGGGAAGCTAAGGCAGGAGAATTGCTTGAACCCAGGAGGCGGAGGTTGCGGTGAGCCGAGATCGCACCACTGTACTACTCCACCCTGAGTGACAGAGCAAGACTCCATCTCAAAAAAAAAACAAAAAAAAAAAAACACATCTTCAAACGCTAGAAAGAACATGATTGGGTCAACAAACAAACTAGAAAACAGACAGCAGATATGATACAAGTATTGCATCAATGTTAAATTTCACTAGGTTGATAACGGTACTAAGGATAGGTAAGACAATGTCTTTTGCTCTTAGAAAGTATACACTGAAGTTCTCAGAGGTAAAGGGGATGATGAATGCAACTTACTTTCAAATAATTTGGCAAAAAATAAAAAATAATAGAACGAATGATAAAGCAAATGCTGAATAGAAGAAATGTTAACAACTGGTGAACCTGAGTAAAGAGTATGAGAATTGTACAATTTTTGCATTTTTTATACTATTAAAGTTATTTCTTTTTTTCTTTTTTTTTCCAGACAGATTCTTATTGCTCTGACGCCCAGGCTGGAGTGCAGTGCGCGCCACCAAGCACAGCTAATTTTTGTATTTGTAGCAGAGACAGGGTTTAACCATGTTGGTCAAGCTGGTCTCCAACTCCTGACCTTGTGATCTGCCCGTCTTAGCCTCCCAAAGTGCTCGGATTACAGGCATAAGCCACTGTGCCCAGCAATTAAAGTTATTTCTAAGTAAACCATTTTTAATTGAAAAATTTTAAAAATCAATACCTGCAAAATTGCTCTAACCAAAATACTTAAGATCATATTGGGCCAACTTCAATCAAGGGAACATATTCAAAAACTGTGCTAATAAAAACATATGCAGGCCCAACTTTAAACAAAAATTTAAATCAGCACCGTCTGGCAGAAATACAATGTGAGCCACATACATAGTATTAAATACCCTAGGAGCCATATTAGAGTTAAAAGAAACAGGTCAAAATAATTTTAATGTTTTATTTTGGCCCATGTCTACAGTATTTTTCAATTTAGTCAATATAAAAACTGAGGGTTTCTTCCTACTAAATCTGCAAACTCTGGTGTGTATTGCATACTTCCAGTACATCTCAATTCAGAAACTGAATTTTCATAGGAAATACTTGATCTACATTTAGATTCATAAAATGTAGTTGAAAAAATAGATTCACATAACCAAATTGTTTAAAAGTTTTCCAACCACTGAATCAGTTTTTATATGTAAACTTAGATTAACTAAAATTGAATAAAATGAAAAACTCACTCCTCAGTCACACTAGTCACCCTGTAGGCTCAATAACCACATATGGCTTCTGGCTACACTGTGGAAAGGCCTGGCTTTAGACAGTAAAACAAATTCCCTCCACAAAAGGAGGAACTAATTGATAAAACTTAAGCTTACTGTATTTATCAACAGATTTTTAAAACATAGTTATCATAAAAATGGGCCAGGCACCATGGCTCACACCTGTAATCCCAGCACTTTCAGAGGCCAAAGCGGGTACATCACCTGAGGTCAAGTGTTCGAGACAGCCTGGACAACGTGGTGAAACCCCATCTCTACTAAACACACAAAAAATTAGCCCGGCATGGTGACAGGCGCCTGTAATCCCAGCTACTCGGGGAGGCTGAAGCAGGAGAATCACTTGAACCCGGAAAGAGGAGGATACAGTGAGCCGAGATCCCACCATTACACTCCAGCCTGGGCAACACAGCGAAACTCCATCTTAAAACAAACAAACAAAAACCAAACAAAGAAAACCGATATTCCTATCAGAAGCACTCCAAGGTTTTCTCTCCAAGGTACAGTTAGACATCTGCCATACCACCCGTCAGAAATACCAACACGAAGCCTTCTCTACTCTGCCTCAGTTGTCATCCTTTAATTTGGGTTTGAGTTTCCGGAAAATTGGCAACCAAATGGCCTTCTTCCTTTCAAATGTGGCAGAACAAACTGAAGTTCTGGTTCTCGGGAGCCTAGTCATCTACTGCATAGCATGCCGGGTTCCAGCACAATACTGTCTCAGTCCCAAATGGGAGCATGCACACAGGAGAACTTGTCTCGGATTCAAGAGAGGAAGTGACCCTCAGTCCAGAGGTGAGTTTTTTCTTTTTAAACAGGTGTAAGAGATTAATTCAGTCAACACCAAGCAACACTAAAGATCTGTCAATCAATAATTCTGTGCCAAGCAACTTGATGAAGGATTTGGCCAGAATCCCTTTGGCTAATCTCAATCAGGGCCTTCCCAAAGACATCCTGATTTAGGCCATTCTCATCTAAATGAAGCTTCCGCAGTCCCTTGCCTGACAGCAAATAAACAAAATCAAATGATATTCATATGAATAAAATTCTGCTAGCTTGACAAAAGGCCCCTTGAAAGATCGTTTAGTCAGTATGAGCAAAAATACAGCTCCAAAGAACAGGAGTTACCATAAAACCATTTGCCAGAAATGTTTAATTCCTACTTTGTTCGGCGATACTTTTCAACTGAGCAACGTTGTGGCTAACAATCAAATTTAATCCACAACAATGAATTCTGATTTTTTTTTATCGCTGCACAAGTATTAACGCATTACTTAAAACTGCTGAGTCCTTTACTGTGAATTCATTAATGCTTGAAATTACTCATACCAGTGGAAGTAGGGTGCGAGTGTGAACGATGAGTTCTGACACTTGATCCACTAATGAAGTCCCATCTTCCATATAAAATCCCTTTTCTCCCCTCCCCCAATCTCACTCACCTAGCTGTTTTCATGTGACATCATACCAGGGATCACAGATACAACTCTGACCATTGTGTGGAGACTCAAACAATCGTAATCTAAAATCCTCTGTAGATAAAACATATACTATTTCTCAAAGCTGAACTCCTTTCTTACCCTCACAGTCACAAAGCTTTAAGCAGAATGAATACAAAGGTTTTAAGCCATTCCAACAGAGGTTTTTTTTATTAAATTTATTTTACCCATGGAAATACTTGAACATTCTGTAGAAGTAAACATATTCTAAACCTGAGGTCTTTAAAAGAAAGTTCTCAGTTAATGCCTATTTAATCGAATCCAGTCTTCGGGTCTCTCTGAAATGAGCCAAGTACGCAGAAACCAACTGTAATTTTTAAAAGAGCGAAGAGGGAGAAGAAATAAACGACACCAGAAGTACACACTCCACTCCAGCAGTTCAAGCACTATTTCGAGAAGGGAAGTAAAGATCTAGCCCGCTGTCTCCCTTGGCCACAGCAAGGCTCCTCCAAGGCGGCCCGCTCCGAAGACCCCTTAGACCCCGCCTCCCCCGACCCCGACCCCGACACCTCCCGCGGCCGCCCCCGCCGCTTCGCCTCCTCGCACAGGGGATGCTCAGGAGGCGACCTCGAAGCACAACCACTGCTGGAATCCTGACACCGAAGAGGACGATTTTTCCCGGAGTTTACATACATTCGCTGGCACCTTCGCTGCTCACTGAAACCCTCACGAAAGCGGTCAACGCATCCAGAGTGGGTTTCCTCCATCTACAGACGCAGGCCAACAGCGCCACTAAAAATACGCGTCCGCGCCCCGGCCCCGGGCGGCAGAGGGAGCAGCGGGCGGCCGGGCGCGGGAGCTCCCCCGGGGCTAGCAGCATCCCCGCAGCGCGCGGAGACCGGGGCCGCGTCCACCTGGCAACAAAGGCGAAGTCCGCCGCTCGCAGTTGGGAGGCCCGGAGCCGAAGCCCCGGAGCCGCGCCAGGGAGCGTACGGGGTCTGCGAGGGGCCGCCCCTGGAGAGAGCCGAACCGCGGACTCCGTCGGGAGGGGAGCGCCCAGGCAAAGGCTCGCATTGTCCCGGGGGAGGGCGGGGCGAGCACCCGGGAGGCGCGGGGTCCCCGGAGGAGGTGGCGGCGCCGCGGGCGGGTTGGGGGCTGGGACGGCCGAGGCCGCCCGCCGCCCCCCGCAGCCTCGACGTCTTTCATTTGGCCTCTGCTGCGGCGGAGGCAGCTCGACCTCCAGCGCTAAGCACTGCGCTAAGCAGAGGCGGGCGGGGGAGGGCGCGCCAGACCCGCCGCAGCGCCGGACCCCCCGCGCTGCGCCCCCGGCCCGCCCCGCCTCGGTTCCCGCAGCCCACCCGCAGGCCGCGCTCCCCCAGCGAGCGAAGGAGATGACGCTCCGGCGTTCACTCGGGTCCCCACCTCGATATAGCCGGCCAGCGCCGAGGCGGGCACCGTGAGCCCCACCAACAGCAGAAGCAAGAGCCTGCCCGTGGCTGCGGCGGCCGCGGTCCCGGTGGCTGCCATCCCTCGCCGGGTCGCTCTAGCGCGCGGCTCTGAAGCTCACACACAGACCGGCTCCGCGCTCAGCGCACCGCGACCCAGAAGCATCTGAAGCCCGTTCGCCGCCGCCCGGGGGGTTTTACACCAACCGGAACTGACTTCACAAAGCCACACCCTCCTTCTGCGGCTTCCAATGCCAGCCCGCAGAAGCCCTCAAGACCCCGCCTTTCCTGCAGTCCAGACCCAATCAGGGAATGGAAGCGCCTGCTCCTCCCGCCCGGTCCAGCCGCGCGCCCCCGCCCCCGGCCGCGGAAGGCCCCGCCCCCGTCCTGGACCCAGTGGCCGCCAGGCGCGGGGGCGTGCGCGCAGTGGGTCCGGGGCCGCAGCTCTGCGGGCGCGGGGCTGACTCCGGCCGCCGCCACCCGGCGCGGTTGTGTGTCCCAGCCGCGCTCGTTCGTTAGCCTGCAGCCTCCCGATACGGGCACGCCCCGCTTCCCCGCCCCTACGGGGCATTCTTCAGACTCCTTTGGGTACCGCCCTCTTTTTGGTTCTGGAGATGGTTTTACTGAAAACAGAATGAATTAGGAGTCCGGGACAGTCCGCCAAGGGCAGTCGCCCGAGGCAGGGGGAGGACGACAGGAGGCAGCTGCCCTCCTCCCGCGAGCCCGGCGCAGGGCGCGCCTCTCCCGTGCTGCTCCGCCCAGCCCGCTCGGCCGGGTTCTCGCCACCGAGCCGGCTGCGTTCCGCACGCCCGGCCTCCTGTCCTTAGGCCTCTTCCCGACCCTTCCTTCCCAGCGGCCGCCCAGGTCAGGGATGGACACCAGGGGTGCAAGGACCACGCCAGCCTCACAGCCCAGGCCCCCTTCCTCCTGTGTTTTAGGAAGAGGTCACGCTGCTCCTTCTGTTGTGGCGCACTAGCGGGAGACCTGCTTCTCTGCCTTCCTGCTCCGCGGCATTTCCACTTCACTGGAGAAAAACGTCCTGCTGCCCCATTTAGCAATTGGCACAGCCTCGCCACCGCCAGGGCTCCGCTGGCCTTGTTTCCTTCCAGTAGCCTGTGAGTGAGTTAGGTACCGCCTCTGAGAGACCTGGACTCGCCCCTTCAGGTTCCACTAAATACATAGAGAACACAGTCCCTGCTTCCAGGACGCTGACAATAGAAAGGAGGAGATGTCCGCGGAGTAGACGGAGTGCGGCTGTAAGAAGAGCCCGGGTTTTCCCAGCCTTAATCTGCACCACTCCTAAGTGCCCAGTTCCCTATGGGTAAACTGGCTCTGCCCCGTTCCTCCAAGACGACACCTTTCCATTTCACAGCCCTTCCTGACACTGTTCCTGCGCCTGCAATGCCCTCTCCCCAACATCTACCTGTTGGAAGCATTTTCACTCTTCCTCGCTCAGTTGGCTGTAACATCATCGCTTCAGAAGGCTCAGAGGGCTGTCTCCCACTGTGGCACTTGCTTCCTAGTTATTTCCATACCTCCCTCAGGCCGCTGACAAGAGTCGGGTGTGTCATGCTGCAGTGCCCCTCACAGTGCAGGCCTCAATAAATGCTTGCCCGGTGTTATTGAACCCACTTGTCTTGGGCGCTGATACTAGTTCTGGAACCGGATGAAGTTGGCTCTTGCTATGGTCGGAATTTCGTCCCCACTCCTAACGTGTGTGCCGAAGCACTGAACCCAGTGTGACGGTATTTGTAAATGGGGCCTTTGGGAGCTAATCAGGTTTGGATGAGGTCATGGAGGTAGATGGTCATGACGGGGTTAGTGCCTTTATAAGAAGAGACACCAGAGAGCTTGCTTTTCAATCACACTGTCTGTCCCCTACCTCCAACCTCAGGTACACTCTTCTCTGTCAAATGTGAATATTAAAACCTGTCTCACTTCACCACTTTGTGTGATTCAACTTACAATGAATGTACAATAGTGAAAAGCATGAAGTGACTTAAATGTAAGGGGCAGGAGGATAAAGCAATGTATTACCAAGTGCAGGTTCATCTGCAAGTATGGGGGAACAGTATCAATTGATACAACAGTATCAATCTCCATTCTGTTGTGGAGCCTGGGGTGGGACATGTAGCCCCCCAGGGGCTGATTTCCTCACCTACAAAATCAGGGCCTTAAACTCAAGGATCTCAAATTCTGTGAATCTAAATGCTCAGAGAAAAGCAAGTGAGATATCTGAGGGTTTTTTTTGTTTTGTTTTTTGTTTTTTGTTTTTTTTTTGAGACGGAGTTTCGCTCTTGTTACCCAGGCTGGAGTGCAATGGCGCGATCTCGGCTCACCGCAACCTCCGCCTCCTGGGTACAGGCAATTCTCCTGCCTCAGCCTCCTGAGTAGCTGGGATTACAGGCACGCGCCACCATGCCCAGCTAATTTTTTGTAGTTTTAGTAGAGACGGGGTTTCACCATGTTGACCAGGATGGTTTCGATCTCTTGACCTCGTGATCCACCCGCCTCGGCCTCCCAAAGTGCTAGCATTACAGGCGTGAGCCACCGCGCCCGGCCAGATATCTGAGTTTTAATGCAGCGGCATAGATATTCATGCTTTGGAGATTATATCTTCAAGACTGAGCTCTAATATCATGGGGATAGCACAAAGAAATACAGGAACATGATTTAAAGGGTCTTCAATCTAAAATTAGTTAGGTCTTGAAAGAAGTTTATTTGTATTTTCAAAGTATGGAAGGATCATTACTAAGAGCTGATAGTCCCATTCATCAACATTCTGGACTTTAAAATGTTACTGTCTTTTTATTGAATTACACTGACAGGAGCATACCTGGTCTTGCAATTCTCAAACAATAATTTTTCATCCCAAATATGCTCACGTCAGTTACCAAGGCTTATGAGTAGTATGTTTTCATTTTATTTTATTTTGTGCATAAAAGCAAAAGGCCCCAAAATAACCTCCTGGCTGGGCGCGGTGGCTCACACATGTAATCCCAGCATTTTGGGAGGCTGAGGTGGGCGGATCACAAGGTCAGGAGACGGAGACCATCCTGACTAACATGGTGAAACCCCATCCCTTCTAAAAATACAAAAAATTAGCCCAGCATGGTGGCATGTGCCTGTAGTCCCAGCTGCTTAGGAGACTGAGGCAGGAGAATTGCTTGAACCTGAGACGAGATTATGCCACTGCTCTCCAGCCTGGGCAACAGAGCAAGACGCTGTCTAAAAAAAAAAAAAAAAAAAAAAAAAAGGCATATTTAAAAACCCAATGTCAGAAATTTTAAATCTCTAATGCTAGGGTGACCTAAAGAAATTGGTATCCATTTTTGAGCTGGGCACAGTAGCTCATGCCTGTAACCCCAGCACTTTGGGAGGCCAAGGTGGGCGGATCACCTGAGGTCAGGAGTTCAAGACCAGACTGGCCAACATGGTGAAACCCCGTCTCTACTAAAAATACAAAAATTAGCCAGGTGTGGTGGTGGGCACCTGTAATCCCAGCTACTCGGGAGGCTGAGGCAGGAGAATTGCTTGAACCCAGGAGGCCGAGGCTGCCATGACCAAGATCACACCATTGCACTCCAACCTGGGCAACAAGAATGAAACTCTCTCAAAAAAACAAAACAAAACAAAAAGATAAAAAAGAAATTGGCATACATTTTTAAACTCTCTAAATAATTCTAAACCACTAATATTCTTGAGAACTGATGCTCTAACATAGTGGTTACTTAATTCTTGAATATCATGAAAAAACACTTTTTAAGTGGAATAATTAATTTTAAGTTACCAGTTGTTTTTTGTTTTGTTTTCCAAATAAATGCATTAAATTAAAACATAACTGTATTAGCACCACCATTTCACTAAAGAAATAACATTTAACAACAACAAAGTTAGGATAGTCATCTTTTGAAATTTAAAAATTGGATAACATAACTTTCTGGCAACTTAATATGTTGCTTTTTTTTTTTTTTTTTTTGAGCTGGAATCTCACTCTGTCACCCAGGCACCTCCACCTCCCAGGTTCAAGCGATTCTCCTGCCTCAGCCTCCCAAGTAGCTGGGACTACCGGCGCACACCACCACGCCTGGCTAATTGTTATATTTTTAGTAGAGACGGGGATCTCACTATATTGGCTAGCTGGCCTTGAACTCCTGGCCTTGTGATCCACCCACCTCAGCCTCCCAAAGTGCTGGGATTATAGGTGTGAGCCACCACTCCAGGCCATTGCCATTTTTTTCATTGCAAATCAGAATTGTGAATACTTTATAATGAAATGTCCCTGGTTTAGTACATGTGTTAGAACCCATGTGGTATGGGAAATAGGTATGAATCAATTCTATGCCTTGTCCTATAGCTGATAGCCTTTAAATATCTCCTTCCTTCTACCCAGATTGCCTTTCCCCCTCATCCACAGCTGATGCAGTATTTAAGACTTGGTTCAGATGTCACCTGCTCATGAAGGTTTTCTGCTCCTCCCTTTCTTCTTCTGAGTTTGGTGCACCTCCTTTTTGCTCCCCTAACGTTCTGTATGTACACAACTCTGTCATACTATGTGTAAACGAAGCATTAATTTTTTATTTTCTTTTCAGTTTCCTTAATTATATCACAAGTCCCTTGAGGGGAAGAACCATGTCTTGTTCATGTCTGTACCTCCACAATCTAGCATAGTGATTATACTTAACATGTGTTCAAAAAATATTTCCTGAATGAACACAGAACTAAGTGAAGTTTACAATCTGTCAGAGAAGCTAAAACCTGGGTGTGCATAAGCATAGCAGCAGGTGGAAAGTCATAAATGGCTTAAGAGAAGTGAAGTGTTTTAGGAAGAGCAGAGGAAGTTGGTTACATCTGTGTGAGGACACTAGGTGAGGATCACAGAGGACAGGCTATCTGAGGTTTCCTGGGAATACGCACAGGATGTGCTCAGGCAACGTCAGAGAGGACAAGAAGCATGGAAAGAACAATGCAAGCAAGGGCATAGCACTGGAAAAACCTGATGGAAGAGAACACGCCAGTCATGTTTCACTTAATTGGAGCCCAGCGTTTGTAATTCGTAATTAAGGCAGGATGGTTGGTGGGTTTACGGAAAAGATACTGAGGAGCCGTAGAAACCTTTGGATAAGAACTTAATTAGAGTTGGCTTTTAGGCAAAAAAAAAAAAAAAAAGAGTGTGAGAGCTACAGGAGGGATGCAGTAGAGCCTGGAGTCCAGGAGGCAGCTAGGAGCCCACTGTGATCTTGGGGAAAGAGAAGATATGGGCAGAACTCAGGGCAATGGAGTGGAATTAGAAAGGAGATGGTTGGAAAATGTAAAGTGTATTGTCTTGGCCAGTCACTGGACAGGGGAGTCAGTGGAGTGAGTGCAGGAGAAGGAAGGAGGGATAAAAAGAACTTTAACCTCGGAACATAGGCCTGGGAAAATATGGTGCTGCTGTTGATGGCATTGGCAGAAATAGGAAAAACAAGAAGATTACGGGGTTGAGAGGAAGGTGGAGGTGTGAAATGCCAGCAAAATCTTCAGCATGAGATGCAGTAGAGTAAGAGGTTGGAATCAGAATTAAAATTTTGGGAGTTACTTTCCGAACGGTTATTAGTAAACTGTATGAGATAGCCAACAGGAAATGCAACGAGAGAGGTAGAAAGCAAACAGAAGGATATGGTACTGTTCTATTCAGTATTTATCACCGCAGCCTAGAGTCAAAAACTAGAAAAGGCCAAATAGGATGAGGACTAAGAAAGAACCACTGAACTTGGAGATCATTGAACTTGGTCATTGGTCGTTTCTTTGAGAGGGTAAAAGCTATTTGCAGGATGTAAAGATGTAAGTGGCTTGGAGGAAGGAGAGCTAACAAGTATAGTTGTCTCTTTCCAGATATTCCCTGCTGAAAGAGCAAAAACCAGGAGAGTAGCTCTTGTGGGGTGTGGGTGGAGAACTTTGTTGTTGCTCCTGTTTGTCACTGATAAGGAAGCGCTGGTAGAAGGGAAAAAATTGAAAATGAAAGAGACACAGTTAAGATTTGTAAAATGTGTATTAACCCCATCTTACAGATGAGGAAACTGAGGCTCAAAGAGGTTGTCAAAACCAGTACTAGCAGAGAAGGAAACTGAATCCTGGTTTTCCTGACTTAGAAATATATGGTCTCCTGATCACATCATGCTAACCAACTCCCCACCAAATATTGGAAAATATTCGTCTGAGACAGCCTTCAGTGGATACATGAAAATATATCAGTGGCTTGCCATTCTTTTTGCTTGCATTTTAAGATTTTGTGATATTCTGTAAAATCACATGCTTAACAATAAACAGAGTAGTCTCTATAAAAATGTGACTCAAGAGGAATCAAAGGGTTATTTAGCCATCACATCTTTCTCTCCTACTTAGAACACTTTTTGAAAAAATCAGCCTCAGGTTGAATTTTCTTTGTGTTCTATTTTTTCTTCCCTGTTTTGTTGTTGTTGTTGTTGTTTTGTTTTGTTTTGAGCTAGGGTCTCACTCTGTCACCCAGGCTGGAGTGCAGTGGCACCATCATGGCTCACTGCAGCCTCTATTTTCCCAGGCTAAGGTGATCCTCCCACCTCAGCCTCCCGGGTAACTGGGAGCTGCAGGCATCTGCCACCACACCCTACTAATATTTATATTTTTTTATAGAGAAGGGATTTTGCCATGTTGCCCAGGCTGGTCTCAAACTCCTGGGCTCGAGAATCCACTAGCCTTGGCCTCCCAAAGTGCTGAGGTTACAGATGTGAGACACCATGCCCAGGCTTTTTTTTTTTTTTTTTAAACTTATTAGGTATGGGGTCTCACTATGTTGCCCAGGCTGGAGTGTTGTGGCTATTCATTCACAGGCATAATCATGACGCAATACAGCCTCGAACTTCTTGGACTTCAGGAATCCTCTTACTTCAGTCTCCTGAGTAGCTGGGATCACAGGCGCGTATACCATCATACCCAGCTCTTTAGTGTGCTTCTGTGTTCTGTTTGCCACCCATGCTGAGCAGGTGGAATCACTTCTCAGAGGGACGCAAGGCGGTTGCTTGAAGCAGAACAGATTTAACCTTATATAATACACATGTTTACCACATTAACAGGTAATTAAGATTTAAATCGTTTATAATGCCTTTCTTCTACCTCCTACTGATCTAGACTAGAACAAGGATCTGATTTTATCAAATAAGTTAAATAGACAAAAATATTAAGTACTTAAAATCAATACAGGGTCCCCAAATTCGATGCCAAAGCAGGGATATGGAAAAGAATCTGACCCAAGAGTACCTTTCGGTTTCAAAGATAATATTAATTTAACTGATTACAATCTGGGTATGTGGACATGTCTAAAATTAAATGCTAGAAAAAAACCTTTAAACATCTTGTGCATATACTAAGTTTTGTTTTGCTCATAAACTGGTTTACAAGTTTGAAAACAGGTTTTGCAAGTCCTAAAACTTACACATGTCAGGTGCCTTCTTAAAGACAAACAATGTGAGATTGCCTGGGTCCCTACCACAGCTTTGGAAGAAACTGGAGCAAAGAGCGGCCTGGAAGCTTACTCTGTGTTAGCTCTGCAGAAAAATCACCTCTGGTTGCAAATCCCTCCTAGAGAAACTGTCCTTGTATATAGCCCTGCCCAGATAGCTTCCTTCATTTCCT
>NW_022436956.1:5218566-5271057 GCF_009761245.1 Sapajus apella
TTTTTTTTTTTTTTTTTTTTTTTTTTTTTTTTTTTTGAGACAGAGTTTTGCTTTGTTGCCCAGGCTGGAGTGCAGTGGCGCAATCTTGGCTTGCTGCAAACTCTGCCTCCTGGATTCAAGCAATTCTCCTGCCTCTGCCTCCTGAGTAACTGGGATTATAGGCACCCGCCATCAAGCCTGGTTGATTTTCTGTATTTTAGTAGAAATGGGGTATCATCAGGTTGCCAAGGCTGGTCTCGAACACCTGAGATTAGGCAATCCATCCGTCTCGGCCTCCCAAAGTGCTGGAATTACAGGTGTGAGCCACTGCACATGCCCAGTCCTTAAGTCTTATCTGAAAGAAACCATCTCATTGCCTGTACTTCACTCGGTTTGTTCTGCCTCTATGTTGTGGTTGTTTTCTCAGCTACCTGTAGTAATGCTACATTTCTGGTATTCTTATTTGGTCCTTCTTTGAATGATTTCTTTGCCTGCAGTGCGGAAAATACAAAATAATAGTAAAAAAAAAGAAAAAAAAACCTCAGCACTGGAAGCTGCCTATGCAGAAAGTTACTATTGGTGATTTTTACACGGTACTTGCCTTTCAGAAAAGTTGATGTAAAATTCCTTCTTGAGATGCCTCACATGAAAGAGATCGAAGGTATTTGGGTCATCCTTCTGCCCAGTATGAAAGTCTTTTACTACAATGGAAAGATAGAGAAGTTCACAGCTCCATTGGCTAGACATTTTGTCTTTTTATTGAACTAATCTTCATCACATAATTAAAGATGACTGTTATACCGCATTCTGCAGCCCCCCGCTATCACCTGCAAAGTCCTTTCTTTTCTGTTCTTTTCTTTTCCTTTCTTTTCTTTCCTTTTCTTTTCTTTCTTACAGTCTTGCTCTGTTGCCCAGGCTAGAGTGCAGTGACACTATCTCAGCTCACTGCACCCTCTGCCTCCTGGGTTCAAGTGATTCTTGTGCCTCAGCCTCCCAAGTAGCTGAGATTATAGGCACGCACCACCATGCCAGGTAATTTTTGTATTTTTTGCAGAGATGGGGTTTGGCCATGTTGGCCAGGTTGGTCTTAAACTCCTAACCTCAAGTGATCCACTCCCCTCAGCCTCCCAAAGTGCAGAGATTACAGGTGTGAGCCACCACACCCAGCCATATAGAGTGTTTTCTTTAATGTAAACAGATTCACTTCTTTAACCATTTTACTTGTAATACTGTTTCCATTCTTACCATCCTTATATCTCTGTATACATTCCAGTTTACCAATCAGCCTCTACAAGTGTAGAATCCAAAACTGAACACAATATTTCACATATGAAACACACGCTACCCAGAAAATGTGTTCTTTTTCTGGACAATGTGTGTTTTATTAGTAATGTAACCAACATTTCCTGATGAGATACCTACCCCAAGATCATGTAATATTAATTTGTCTAAGAGCCCAGGTGCGGTAGCACTCCTGTAGCCTTAGCTACTCAGGAAGCTGAAGTGAGAGGATCTTGTGAGCATAGGAATTTGAGGATTTGAGGCCAGCCTGGGCAACACAGCAGACTCTGTCTCTTAAAAAAAAAAAAATAATAATTAATTCAATATTTACATGGCTCCTACAGTGTTCAATATACTTTGCTTATGCTTCCTAATCTCAATTTGTTTAATAAAGGCTCTTAGTTTAGTGCTTAAAAGTGTTATGATAACAGAAAAAACTTCTCAAAGGAAAAAATGCTTTAACTGAGTTTGGAAAAGTGGGAGCCACCTGGACAAGGAAGGTGGTTATGGTTAACAGGTGCTCAGCCGGGCAGAGGCGTCTGTGTGGGTATTAACATGGAAGTAGCATGATGCCATATAAGAATGAAGAGAGAGGGCTGGGCGCGGTGGCTCAAGCCTGTAATCCCAGCACTGTGGGAGGCCGAGGCGGGTGGAGCACGAGGTCAAGAGATCGAGACCATCCTGGTCAACATGGTGAAACCCCGTCTCTACTAAAAATACAAAAAATTAGCTGGGCATGGTGGCGCGTGCCTGTAATCCCAGCTACTCAGGAGGCTGGGGCAGGAGAATTGCCTGAACCCAGGAGACGGAGGTTGCAGTGAGCCGAGATCGCGCCATTGCACTCCAGCCTGGGTAACATGAGTGAAACTCCGTCTCAAAAAAAAAAAAAAAAAAAAAAAAAAAAGAATGAAGAGAGAGAAGGGGATTCCTAAGGGACATTGATTTTTGTCCTTGACAGCTATGGGATAATACCAGCTTCTAGCAGGCATCTTAGAAAGACTAAGTGGAATAAATAAAGAAATAAATAAAGTGCTTACACGTTTAAGTCAGCAAACAGCATGTAATAAGGGTTTGGTACAGGACAGTTGGTACTTCTGATTGGTTATTTATGGTTGTGGTGCAAGTCGAGGGAAAGAGAAGCTCATGTTCGTATAATGCTTTTGAATTTTCAAATTTCTTCTGTATCCCTCACTTCATTTTGTATTTAAAAGAACCACGCAAGACTCACTTATTTCATTTCTAGGACTTTATCCTAGGAAAATAATCCAAATGAGAATAAATTATGGAAAAATGTTTATAAGATATGATAAAAATTTGAAAGTCATAGTAGAAATTGCATATGTAGAACAATTTCTGTTATGCATTTAAAGTCAACTGAAAGAAAATGAACCAACATATTTTTGGGGGGATAATGGGATTATAAGTGATTGTTTTATTCTTTTAAAAATATTTCTGTAATGAATATGTGTTATGTTTATAATGGAGGGAGTAATGTTTCACTTTTATTTTGTTTTTCTTGATCTTACCAACAATAACTTAGCCTGGGCAACAAAGCAAGACCCCATCTCTACTAAAAATAAAAATAGCAGCCAGGCACGGTGGTGCATGCTTGTAGTCACAGATATTTGGGAGGCTGATTGGGAGAATCCCTTGAGCCTAGGAGTTCAAGTCTTCAGTGGTGCCATGATACCTGGGTGACAGACAAGACTCTGTCACGTATGTACGTACATACATACATACATACATACGACCTTGTTAAATAGACAGGGCAGTCATTATTGTCTTCATTCTGTAACACTAACATTTGTATCGATAACAATAACTCTTCTTAGCACTCATACATGCCAGGAATCGTCCTAAGCATCTTAGTAGATATTAACTCATTTAGAATGAATTAATGAAAATTATAAATAGCACTTGTCTCATCAGGATGTTTCTGGCTGTAAATAATAGAAATGTCTACTCAACCTGATCTAAAGAAAAACAGTGTTTATTGGCCCACATAACTGGAAAAGCCTAAAGGGGCAGGGATCAGGCATGGTTTCTGTTAGGACCTCAGCTCACAGCTCTGTGAAGTTCTTGCTCCTCCTGGGACAGCTTCACCTATAGGCTGATGGCAGATCATTCACAATAGTTGCAGGCCCCATCCTACATCTGCACAGGAAATTATCCAGAAGAAAAGACTTCTTGCCCAGCCTTCCCAACAAGAGTCCTGACATTCTCTGGTTGAACAAGGTCACATAGTCACCCCTGAGTCAGTAACTAGGGGATGGTGGTGGGAATAGGGGGTGCAAACAAAATATGCTGAGTGCCTTCAGTCAACTGGGACCTCCCAAGGAACTGAGGGTGGGATCAGTGTTGGAAGGGTGGATAACAAAATCAAATACAAAGGGGGAATTGGGGAAAGGGTGTCAAGTAGGCAGCGGGCAATGTTAATTACTGTATTTCCCAACGCTATCTTACTGCCAGGCTAGCCACCAGTTACCCTTTCCCCCTCTTTCCTAAATGCCCTTCATAGCGTCTTTATTTTTTGCTTCTCTTTGGGTTATTCCGTGCGTTATTGAATATTTGCTTATCAAGTAGAGTTTATGAAACCCCTCAGATTTAAATTACTTTGAAATTTAAAAATAAATTTGAAAATCTTTGAGTTGAAGATAAGATGCAGATCAAACTAACACATCATATTATTTTTTCATGTTTATTGATGGTGTTTGTTTAATTAAGAAATACAAGAAGGGCCAAGTGTGGTGGCTCACTCCTGTAATCCCAGCACTTGGGAGGCCGAGGCTGGAGGATCACTTGAGTTAGAGACCAGCCTGGGTAACAATGCGACCCTGTTTCTGTTTAAAAAAAATTTTTTTTTTTTTTTAATCAGCCAGGTATAGTGGTGTGCATCTGTGGTTCCAACTGCTTGAGAGACTGAGATTTTGATCCCAGGAGGTGGAGGCTGCACTGAGCCTAGATCACACCACTGCACTCCAGCCTTGGTGACAGAGTGAGGCCCCATCTTTTAAAAAAAGGAAAAGGAATGGCAGAGAGTGAGCCCAGCTTACTTCTCAGGCAGAGATTCATGAGGTAAATGGGGTTCGGGGAGACCCCAAGGTCTATTCCTGCTTTGTTGTTTGTTTTGTTTTTCATATAACAGCATTATTGACATATACTATACTATACTTTTTTTTTTTTTTAAGATGGAATCTCACTCTTGTTGCCCAGGCTTGAGCACAATTGTGCAATCTCATCTCACTGCAACCTCTGCCTCCCAGGTTCAAGTGATTGTCCTGCCTCAGCCTCCTGAATAGCTGGGATTACAGGAGCCTGCCACCACGTCAAGCTAATTGTTGTACTTTTAGCCAGGCTGGTCTCAAACTCCTGACCTCAGGTGATCTACCCGCCTTGGCATATACCATACTTTGTTTACATATTCATACCATATGATTCACTCATTTAAGGTGTACAATTCAAGGGTTTTTGGTATATTCAGTGTTATGCAACCATCACCACAATCAATTTGAGAACATTTTCTTCACACCAGAAAGAAGAACTGTACCCATTAGGAACCACTCCCCATTTCCCTCCAACCCTCCCTCCTCCAGCCTTAGTCAACCATGGATTTTACTCTCTGTGTCTACAGATTTGCTTTTCTAGACATTTCATAAAAATGGAATCATGAAGTATGTGGCCTTTGTCACTGGCTTCTTTCACTAAGCATAATGTTTTCAAGGTTTAACCATGTTGTACAATGTATCACTATTTTATTCCTTTTTATCACCAAATATTAATAGTATTCCTTTTTTAAATATATGGCTAGACCACATTTCTCTCTCTCTAAGATGGGGTCTTGCTCTGTTACCTAGGCTGGAGAGCAGCAGCGCCATCATTGCTCACTGCAACCTCTGATTCCTAGGCTCAAACAATCCTCCCGCCTCCACCTACCAAGTAGCTAGGACTACAGTCATGCGGCATTAAAACCAGCTATGCTGCCCAGGCTGGCCTCAAACTCTTGGCACATGAGCCACTGTGCCCAGCCTAGACACATTTAATTTATCTATCTGTTCAGATAAACATTTGAGTTGTTTCCACTTTTTGGCTATTAAGAATAATGCTGGCCAGGCTCGGTGGCTCACATCTGTAATCCCAGTATTTTGGGAGGCTGAGGCAGGCGGATCATGAGGTCAGGAGTTCGAGACCAGCCTGGCCAATATGGTGAAACTCCCGTCTCTACTAAAAATACAAAAAAAAAAAAAAAATTAGCCGGGCATGGTGGCAGGCACCTGTAATCCCAGATACTTGGGAGGCTGAGGCAGAAGCATCGTTTGAACCTGGGAGGCAGAAGTTGCAGTGAGTCAAGATCACACCACTGCACTCCTGCTTGGGTAACAGAGCGAGACTCTGTCTCAAAAAAAAAAAAAAAAAGAAGAAGAAGAATGATTCTTGCTGGGTGTGGTGGCTGATGCTCATAATCCCAGCACTTTGGGAGGCCAAGGCAGAAGGAATGCTTGAGCCCAGGAGTTCAAGACCAGCCTGCATAACATAGTGAGACCTTGTCTCTAAAAGTAAATAAATATAATGATAATAATGCTTCTATGGACATTTGTGCACATGGGGTTTTTTAAAGACAATATCAGATCTGTCACCCAGGCTGGAGTGCAGTGGCACAATTTCGGTTTACTGCAACCTCCGCCTCCTAGGCTCAAACAATTCTCCTGCCTCAGCCTCCTGCTGGGATTACCGGCATGTGCCTCCACACCCGGCTAACTTTCATATATATATATATATATTTTTTTTTTTTCAACAGAGATGGGGTTTCACTAGGCCAGGTGGATCATGCTTGTAATTCCAGTACTTTAGGAGGCCGCAATGGGTGGATCACTTGAGGTCAGGAGTTTGAGATCAGCCTGGCCAACATGGTGAAGCCCCATTTCTACTAAAAATACAGTAATTAGCCGGCCTGGTGGCAGGCGCCTATATTCCCAGCTAATTGGGAGGCTGATGCAGGAGAACCAGGGAGGCAGAGGCTGCCGTGAGCCAAGATCGTGCCACTGCACTCCAGCCTGGGCAAGAAAGCAAGACTTTGTCTCAAAAAAAAAAAAAAAAAATTAGAGATGAGGGTTCACCATGTTGGCCAGGCTGGTCTCAAACTTCTGGACTTAAGTGTCTGCCTGTCTCAGCCTTTATACACGTTTTTGTGCAGACGTATGTTTTTATTTACCTTGACTATATACCTAAAAGTGGAAATTCTGAGCCATGTGGTGGTCCTCTGTTTTGAAAGTCAGAAATCTGATCTCATGGGATCCCTTGAAGTATTATGTCAAGATAGTCAAAATCAAAAGAGATTGCCCTGTAGAACTAAAAGACATACATCAATTAACAATGTAGTTACATGGGCCGGACGCGGTGGCTCACGCCTGTAATCCCAGCACTTTGGGAGGCCGAGGCGGGTGGATCACGAGGTCAAGAGATCGAGACCATCCTGGTCAACATGGTGAAACCCCGTCTCTACTAAAAATACAAAAAATTAGCTGGGCATGGTGGTGCGTGCCTGTAATCCCAGCTACTCAGGAGGCTGAGGCAGGAGAATTGCCTGCACCCAGGAGGCGGAGGTTGCGGTGAGCCGAGATCGCGCCATTGCACTCCAGCCTGGGTAACAAGAGCGAAACTCCGACTCAAAAAAAAAAAAAAAAAAAAAAACAATGTAGTTACACATTTTAAGAGACCAGAATACTCACATTAGCTATTTGGCAAACATCCTTTCCAATATCAAGGTATCTGAAAAACTGAAAAATTAAATTACTTTACTTAATTAAATTTTTTATAGAGATGAAGTCTTGCTATATTGCCCAGGCTTGTCTCAAACTCCTAGGCTTAAGCAATTCTCTCACCTTGGCCACCCAAGTGCAGAGATTACAGACTAAACTTTAATTTCATACTCACAATGACTTCCCAAGGCTTATTAAGACTAAATAATTTGTTTCACATTATGTAGCAAGTAGGTAGAAATAACAGCATTTGAACGCAGGTCTTCCTCTTTTCAAAACTAGCCCTCTAAGAACTAGACTAGACACATACTGCTTAAACATTACCCCCTATTTAATGTTTATTTGTTGGAAATGACTGTTCCCCCAATTTTTACTCCTACTTCTGCAGATGATTACTTGAAAAAAGTATATGTTAAGCCAGACATGGTGGCTCACGTCTGCAGTCCCAGCACTTTGGGAGTCTGAGGCTGGAGGATTGCTTGAGCTCAGGAGTTTGAGACCAACCTGGGAAACATCGCTACAAAAAATTTAAAAAGAATTAGCCAGCTGTTATGGTGCACACCTGTGGTCCCAGCTACGCAGGAGTCTGAGGTGGCAGGATTGCTTGTGCCCGGGAGGTCAAGGCTATAGTGAGCCATGATTGCACCACTGCACTCCAGCCTGGGCAACAGAGCAAGAACCTGTCTCAAAAAAATTAAAATAAAAAATTTTAAAAGTATATGCCAATTCTCAGTAGACTTACTCTCAAAGAGTGACTTGGTATCCAGAGTTTGGAGGTTCTTTCATGTAGCTCTCTCTATCCTGACTTCTTATGAGAAGTTGTTCGTGATCCCATTTCTGGCACACCTCCTTAAAAGCACAGTCAGCAGCATTCAAAGCGGCTCCTGGATGCCAGCCCTACAGGGACTTTTGATGATGCCTGTACTATTTTGAGATAAAAAGAGTTCTGCATCCAGCAGTCCAGAAACATTCATCCCAACATCGGCTTTTAAATTCCTTGGTACATTTACGTGATGGAGGCTGCCGAAGACTTGAGATGTTTCCAGATCTACTGTAGCAAGTGGTGTTTCACTCCTTTTTCAGATGAGTTGCAGATGAGGCAAGGCGCTGATCACTACGTGGTGACTAACACCACCATCACGCCTTCAGATGCTGCTAATTTTGGAATGGCCAGATTTGCTTCACATCTTTTCAGAAACCCAGAGTTGTTGTCACCTGCGCTTGCTGGTATTCTCACACTAAATTACGTGGTCAAGGTAAAATATTATGGAATTTACATCATTGTTAGATGTAATTACGTGATAAAATATTCTTCTTTTTCCCTTTGAGATGCATACTGAAAAGCATTTAGGGATGAAACTGAAAAGTAAGAGGTTGCCCCTAAAAGAAGAGACAATGAGAGGCAGACACAAGTGAATATTTAACACAAGCAATTAAAAAATGCACGCCCATTACTCGAATCACTGAGATTTGTGCAACCGTTCAGATCTGACAGAAATTATTTACACTGAAGCACTGAAGTGCACAGAGAACAGCAAAGATAAACTATACAGCACATGTGTCAAGAAGTGACGTATTAGGTGAGGATAAGTGATACTTGAATATCACAAGATCAAGTTAACATCACCAAATAAAAAGATTGTAACGGTTTCAGGTCATAAAGACTGATGTATGGAGCAATAACCCATCCTTGCAAGGAGACGTTATTCTTGCAGTGGTTGTATTTAATCTTTGCTCTTGGCTGCTGCCCTAGATAAATTAAGGTGGACGCTTTCAGGATGTATGAAGTCGAATTTACAGTGACAGACGTTGCAGGGCGTGCAGACCTAAGGATTGCTGCCTTCAAGAATAGGTAAAGGATGGGTAGCCACCTGATTCTTTATCTAAATAACAATTTGCTTAGTTCTTTATAACTTTTGGTCGGGGCTGGGTTCAATCATGAGTTCTGTTGTTTTCTATACTCGGCTAGGTCATGTGTCAATTCTAATTTAAGTTCAGTGTCTTATGAAAACCAAAAAAAAAAAAAAAAATCATCTCTCAACCATTCATCCACTTTATGTGTTATCCAAGACCTCTGCCTTGGTTTCTAAAACTGCTAACCGTCTTTTTTTGCCATTCCCTTGAGGAAATACAGGACATACTTTGTTTAAGTCCCTTTTACCCCGGCTTGAGCAATTCCAGCAAAAGGACATTTGGAAGTAAAGAAATAAAAGAAAAGCTAAGACCTAGAAAAAAATCATGGTGACACAATTTCGGTAGTTTAAATGAAATTTGGAAGCTGTTTCTGGCTTTTTATTTTTTATCTTCACCTCTTATCAAAAACAAACCCAGTGTAATTGGCTTGTATATGTTCAGTAAATACCTCAAAATCCTACAGTTGATAGGTAATTTCTTTCTGCCACTAAGTCACTTTGACTCATTGAGCACTAATCAACAATAAAGAAAACTGGGAATTCTCAAGCAGTTGAGAATATCTGACCCTCAAATGCTGACAGGCTACAGTTACCCAATTCCAGGGCCAAAAATATTCTGTATTTGTATGGTGATTGTATTTTCTAAAGTTAAAAGTGAGACATATGATCTAATAATGAGATGAATATTTTAACTCACAACATTTTTCCACTATACACACTGGACAGTTAAAAAAAATATATTTTGGCCAGACTTGGTGGCTCATGCCTGTAATCCCAGCACTTTGGGAGGCTGAGGCAGGCAGATCACTTGAGGCCAGGAGTTACAGACCAGCCTGGCCAACATAGTGAAACCCCGTTTCTATTTTTTTTTTTTTTTTAAGTAGGAGTCTCACTCTATTGCCTAGGCTGGAGTGCAGTGGTGCCATCTCGGCTCACTGCAACCTCCACCTCCCAGATTCAAGCAATTCTCCTGCCTCAGCCTCCTGGTAGCTGGAATTACATGAACACACCACCATGCCCAGCTAATTTTTGTATTTTCAGTAGAGACAGGATTTCATCATGTTGGTCAGGCTGGTCTTGAACTCCTGACCTCATGATCTATCTGCCTTGGTTTCCCAAAGTGCTGGGATTACAGGCATGAGCCACCGCACCTGGCCAAAAACCCAGCTTCTAACAAAAATATGAAAAAATTAGCTGGGTGTGGTGGTGCACACCTGTAATCCCAGCTACTCGGGAGGCTAAGCATGAGAATCACTTGATCCCGGGAGGCAGACGCTGCAATCACACCATGCACTCCAGCCTGGTCTACACTCTGTCTCGGGAAAAAACTTTATCTATTTTGCCATTCTACTCCCTATTCATAATTGCTTTCATTGCTGTATATTGGACAGCCTTGGTCTTAATCAAACTCTTTTGATATGGTTTGAATGTCCCCTCCAAAACTCATTACCAGTATACCAGTATTGGAAGGTAGGGCCTTTAAGAGGTGACTTGGCCAGGGCCTTATAAATGGATTAATGTTGTTTTGGGGGAGTGGGTTAGTATCTCAGGAGTTGTTTCCTGACAAAGGATAAGTTCAGTCCCCTTTTTCTCTGTGTCTCACAAGCCTACTTGCTCTCTTGCCTTCTGTCATGGAATGCCCCTACCCCAATGTTGGTGCCATGCTCTAGGACTTCCCAACCTCCAGACTCAGAAGCCAAATAAGCTTACGTTTTACAAAATAAAATACCCAGTCTGTAGTATTCTATTGTAACTATAGAAAATGGACTAAGATGCATTGCATTCATTAAGACGGGAACCAAAACAAAGAACACACGTATTAAAGAGAAAAAAGTCTAAAATGAAGTAGAAGTAAAGTAACTGGAAATCCTGGCACTCAGATGTTTAATATTCGGCAATGTTAGATCATTATTTTTAATAAGTTTATTTTCTGGAACAGTCATTGGGACATTTTTTAAAAGGGCTTACAATTCTGGCAGATCAGATTTACAACAGCAAAAAGAGAGGAAAGCAATCCTGCTGCATTTAGCACTGGGCAGATTATTCTTAGAGTATTGTGTACCAATTTAGTTTCTCTAATTAAAGAAAGATGTGCACAACTTGGGAACTGTACCAAAAATTCAACCAAAACATTCAGAGGGTAGAAAATAATCCATATGGAATTTATCAAACAGATATACTCACACAAATAGAAAGTAATGAATGTTCATGTTTACTCACTACACTAATTGTAATAGCAAAATATTGGACTCCATCTAGAAGTTCATTAATATGAGATTGGTTAAATGAATAATGGCTCATCTATAAAGGGAAATTTACTATAGCTGTAAAAGAGATTGAGAAAACTATGTTTTGTTGTGGAAAGATTTCTTTTTTTTTTTTTTTTTTTTGGGGACGGAGTTTCGCTCTTGTTACCCAGGCTGGAGTGCAATGGCGCGATCTCGGCTCACCGCAACCTCCGCCTCCTGGGTTCAGGCAATTCTCCTGCCTCAGCCTCCTGAGGAGCTGGGATTACAGGCACGCGCCACCATGCCCAGCTAATTTTTTGTATTTTTAGTAGAGACGGGGTTTCACCGTATTGACCAGGATGGTCTCGATCACTTGACCTCGTGATCCACCCGCCTCGGCCTCCCAAAGTGCTGGGATTACAGGCTTGAGCCACCGCGCCCGGCCTGTGGAAAGATTTCTAAGATTCATTGTTAAGTGAGACAAGCAAGGTACACAACTATGTATGTAATACATGCTACTATCATGTTAAAATAAAAAGAGGAATGAGATATATATATATATTTTTTTCTTCTTTGAGATGGAGTGTCTCTCTGTCGCCCATGCTGGAGTGCTGGCAATCTCGGCTCATGGCAACCTGTGCCTCCTGGGTTCAAGCAATTTTTCTGCCTCAGCCTCCCAAGTAGCTGGGATTACAGGTGTGTGCCACCACGCCCAGCTAACGTTTTGTAATTTTTAGTAGAGACGGAGTTTCACTCTGTTAGCCAGAATGGTCTCAATCTCCTGACCTTGTGATCCACCTGCCTTGGCCTCCCACAGTGCTGGGATTACAGGTGTAAGCCACCGTGTCTGGCCTAGTGATATGTATTTATATCTGCTTGTGTATAAATAAAAATAATCTCTGGAAGTACACACATGAAATCAATAACAGTGATTGCCTATAAAGGGTAGGCAGGAACTAGATGAACAGGTGATGGAAGGATAGAGAAACTTTTTATTGTATAGCTTTGTATACTTTTGATTTTTTATTCTTTCAAATGTATTACTTAAGAACCCAAATAGATAATTTTAAATGAACAACAAAAAGGAAAAGGAAGAATCATGAAGAAGAATTGTCAGAGGGATGAGGATTTAAATTGTGCCTGTACTTATGAAGAACCCTAAGTAACACATCTTAGCTGAGTATCTCCACAATCAGTATTAATTACCCCAAGGTTAACTCAATTGCAAAGACAAAGAATAAATAAATTGATTGTACCACCATGTAGTTCACTCATAATTCAAAGACATGGCTGTAATTCACAAAAGAGAAGACCAAATTAGTAGCTGATTTTTCAAAAATGACAAAGAACTAGTCAATGAAAGAGTAACACAATTCAGTACTTTCTAGACTTAATAACGGTTGAAAAACACTTTATAGTTTGCAAATTGCTTTCACACATATCATCTCATTTGCTCTCTTTTCTTTTTTGAAGAGACAGAGTCTCCCTCTGTCACCCAGGCTGGAGTGCAGTGGCACAATCACAGCTTACTGCAGTCTTGAACTCCTGGGCTCAAGTGATCCTCCCACCTCAGCCTCCTGAATAGCTAGGACTACAGATGCACACCACCATACCTGGCTAATAAAAAAAAAAGTGCTTTTTGTAGGAATGGGGTCTCACTATGTTACCCAGGCTAGTCTTGAACTCCTGGCCTCAAGCAATCCTCCCATCTCAGCCTCCCCAAAGACTGGTGTGAAAAATGTAAGCCACCGTGCCTGGCCTGATCCATTTTTATAAAAACATTATGTGATATATAGGACAGAAACTTCCATTTTTATTTACAAATGAGAAATGGAAATAAAGAGAAGATGAATACTTGCTGATGGTCTCAACCACTAGAACATGTTATGTGAAATTGGGACTAGCTTGAAAAATGGGAGGCATATGACCACCAAGGGCTTGCCCAGTCACTGGACTCCTTAGAAGTACTTATAGTGTTTAAATTCATCTACTTCTGCTTTTTGCCATGATTTTATCTCTCAATTGTTAATTTTTCTCTAATCTGGCCCAGGGATTTAGCTGAATTTCTGTCTTATCTTGTTTTATCATAGCAAAAGTCACAGAAATAAATTCTTTTTTCTTTTCTCTTTTTTTTTAGAGACGGAGTCTTGCTATGTTGCCCAGGCTGAATGCAGTGGCTATTCACAGATGCGATCCCACTACTGATCAGCACAGGAGTTTTGACCTGCTCGGTTTCCAACCTGGGCCAGCTCACTCCTCCTTAGGCAACCTGGTGATCCCCTGCTCCTGGGAGGCCACCATATTGATGCTGAACTTAGCGTGGATGCCCGGTTGGCAGAGCCACTACAGTCCAAAACTCCTGGACTCAAGCGATCCTCCCACCTCAGCCTCCCAAGTAGCTGGGACTACAGGCACGCGCCACTGCGCCCGGCAGAAATTCTTTTTTATCTTCCATCCGTTCTATCTTAAATATTAATGCACATAAGAATCACAAGGAAAGCTTATTAAAATGCAGATTCCTGGCACCTCTTTCCAAAGATCCTAGATCCTGACTCACTGGTCATCAGTGGAGCCCAGGAATATGCTTTTTCATAAACATGTGACTATTATACAGCAGTCTGACCCTAAATAATATGTTCAACAAGTGAGATTATTGTAACTAGTAACTCTGCACGGCTAATTTAAATCAAAGAGGCTTCACAGATCCCCTTGCAAACTCATTATTACTACTACAAAGAGGCAAAGATGAGGAGCTGGGAATGATGATTAGCCCCTAGTGAGTTAAGTGAAGCCCGTAAGGACAGCACACCATGCTAATATTTGCCTGGCATTAAGGAAAAGAAGTAAAATTAAATTAAAATGAAACAGATTCATATCCCCTACCTCTGCAACTCTGAAAGCATAAGATTAAAGTTGTCTTAGGGGGCCTGCATAAGCTGCCTCTTTGCTTCTAAGGAGAATTTCAAGTATTGACTATGTCTACCAAAGACTTAAGTAGTTTGAGATTTGGTTACCCTAGTGACTGCCTTCTCCCTCTGCTGTGCTGCAGATATTTGAGATCTGGCTGGGGACATCTCCTTACAGTTCCTCAATTCCAGTGATGGAAGAGGGACAGAACAGCAGAGGCCTCTTCATGGCAATGCCTATTTACATAACTTTCTTTTCACTCCAACCCTGGGGAAGCCCCTATTGTGCCTCCTTTTAAAATTTTGGCCAACATTTATCAGTCTTCAGCTGCCCTCTCCATAGGAGATTATTTTGTGAAAGCTGCTTTAAAATTATTTAAAATAGCTTAATGCCTAAAGCACACATTTGTCATCTGCTAAAGGCTTTTATAGTTTTACATAACTTACTCAGTGTTTTTCACTTTGTACTTATGACCCAAGGCAATTATTCCAAAGGACATACCTTTATTAATTGAAATAATAAAATACTTTATAGGTGTTCCAATAAAATGCAGTAATTTAAAGTTTAAATGGTGTACTGAGTCATTCTAGAATACCCACAAAGCCCAACTTGGTAAAAGCCAAATGGAAAAATCTGGAGGGAGAATGAAGCTAATGAAGAGCTCGATAATGGTGAGATCACAGAAACAATGGGGAGAATTGTAAGAGAAGTCTCATGGGCTTTAGAAAGACATATTCACCAGAAATTTCATTTGTTAATTGCTTTTCCTTGATTCAAAGATTAGCAGGTGTCAACATAGCTCCTTGCCCCATCTTTCATTAGAACATGTCCTCTTCAAAAGTAGGAGTCGCTCTGAGCTGGACCACTCACTGGCCTTAGGTAGTCACTTAATGCCTATTAGCTAATTTCCTGCTCTCTGTACTCTGCATCTATTACTTGACCATTAGTCTTCTTTCCAAGAAAAAAACACATAGATCCAGTAACTAGAAGTTTGTTTAAGGATGAAACTGCATTCTTTATGACATTCGCCTCAAACCTCTAAATTTCACAAAAACATAACAAGAAAGCTTAGGTTAGTGGATCTACTTCTGTCTCTTGGTAAGATCTTTATCTGAAGATTTTATAACATTCTTATTTGGGTGGATCATGGAAAAATAAGTAACAGATTTTATAACAGCTCAAAAGTGTAGGCCAGGACAGAGCCTGAGTGACTGACCAGAAAGAACAGTCTCCAGGGAAAAGCAGAGAGGCATCTGAAAATTTCTGTCTGTATCATCCATGTTTACCCAGTTTCCTTATCCAGAGTTGCACCACTAAGAGTTCTTTCTTTCCTTTCTTCCCCTCTCTCTCTTTCTTTTTTTATTCTTTCTTTTTCTTTGTCTCTTTCTTTTTCTTTCTCTCTTTCCTTCTTTTCTTCTTTCTGGAGTTTCGCTCTTATGGCCCAGGCTAGAGTGCAGTGGTGCGATCCCAGCTCACTGCAACCTCTGCCTCTGGGGTTCAAGCGATTCTCCTACCTCAGCCTCCTGAGTAGCCGGGATTACAAGTATGCGCCACCATGCTCAGCTTATTTTGTATTTTTAGTAGAGATGAGGTTTCACCATGTTAGCCAGGCAGGTCTCAAACTCCTGACCTCAAGTGATCCTCCCACCTCTGCCTCCCAAAGTGCTGGGATTATAGGCGTGAGCCATTGTGCCATGCCTGTAGTTTTTTCAAAACTAGGAGATAGGTGGGAAATTTGGGAAGCTATGACTGTAGCTGCTGCCACCTAAATACAGACCAGAACTGCCAATCATGATTACCAAGGCAAAGACGTATTTTATATCTGCACCAAAACAGTAGCCACTAGCCACACGGGACTATTGAGCACTTGCTTGTGCCTTGCGTGACTGAGGATGTAAATTTTCTTTTCTTTTTTTTTCTTTTTTAATTATCGTAGGGGCGGGGTCTCAATATGTTGCCCAGGCTGGGCTCAAACTCCTGAGCTCAAGCAATCCTCCCACTTTGTCCTCACAAAGTGCTGGGATTACTAGCGTGAGCCACCGTGCCTGGCCAAGGAAGTGAATTTTAAATTTTATTTAGTTGTAATGAATTTGAATGTAAATAGCTACATGCAGCTAGTGGACACTGTATTGGACAGTGCAGTTCTCGACTTTCAGGTGACTTTTCTAGATATTAGACGCCAAGTCCAGATTTCTAGACTGGTTGAGGCTTCATCTTAACCAACTCCTGAGCTTGGACCCAAAGTAAAAGAAATAGGTGGTTGAAAAGTGAAAGGGTGGACAGAAAAAAATTACCCTAATCTATTATTAAGGTGAAAGAACGACACGTATACAGTTCTAAACCAAATAGATTAAAAAAAAAAAAAAACATAGTTGATCATCTCAACATTTAGTATCTATACGAGACCAACAAACTATTTTGCTTTTTTTTCTCCCTTAACTGAATGGAGAGAATTGGCAGATGAATTTGACATTGTGTAGTACAGTGAAATATAAATGAAAAACAAATACCAGGCAGGCCTAAGTGGATGTGGATTGAATTAAATATTTACACCCTACACAGCAGATCTTCTGTAAAGAGCAAGTTTATAAACCAGAAGTTTCAATAATAAAAGAGGGTGTGAATGGTTTTATTTATATCAACCTGCTGCTTGACACCTAGGCCACTGGCAATCTATCCCAGCCAGCAGGTGACTTAAGTATCACAAAACAGAGTTATTCAATTGCTTTTTTTTTTTTTTTTTGAGATGGAGTCTCGCTCTGTCACCCAGGCTGGAGTGCAGTGATGTGATCTTGACTCACTGCAACCACTGCCTCCTGGGTTCAAGTGCTTCTTTTGCCTTAGCCTCCTGAGTAGCTGGGGCTACAGGTATGTGCCACAAAACCTGACGAATTTTTTTTTGTATTTTTAGTAGAGACGGAGTTTCGCCAAGTTGGTCACCTCCCTCCTGACCTCAAATGATTTACCAGCTTCGGCCTCCCAAAGTGCTAGGATTACAGGTATAAGCCACCTCGCCCAGCCTTCAGTTGGTTTAAAACTGTACTTGTATGTACAAATAAACACAAAAGATGAGAGGTATGTACGCCAAAAAATGTTTATAGTGGTTATTTATATGATTTTAGTTAGGTTATTGTTATTATTGCCTTTAGACTTTTCTGTTTTCTCCATATTTTTAGCATTGAGCTGTAACAGGTTTTTGTTGTTGTTGTCTTGTTTTTTATTTATTTATTTTTATTATTTTTTTATTGAGACGGGGTTTCACCATGTTGGTCAGACTGGTCTCGAACTCCTGACCTCAGGTAATCCACCCGCCTCGGCCTCCCAAAGTGCTGGGATTACAGGTGTGAGTCGCCACACCCAGCCTTTTTTTTTTTTTTTTTTTTAAGACGGCATCTTGCTCTGTTACCAAGCTAGAATGCAGTGGCTTGATCACAGCTCACTGTAATGTTGAACCCCTGGACTCAAGTGATACTCCTGCCTCAGCTTCCTGAACAACTAGGATGTCTGTCTAAAAAAAATTTTTCTTTTTTTGTTTATAGAGACAAGAGTCTCACTACGTTGCCCAGGCTAGACTTGAACTTCTGACCTCAAGTGATCCCCCAGCCTTGGCCTCTCAAAGCTCTGGGATTATGGGCCACTGCAAATGCCCTAAAACCTTTCTTAAGAACACATTTTTTTCAACAGAGGAAAGCACAGAAGATAATATAGTAAACACTCACGTGCCTACCATCAAGGTTGAACAGTTAGTTTTTCATAGTTTGTTATATTTGTTTTGCACATTTTTTGAAAGAAAGAAATAAAACACTATAGCTATAGCTGGACCTCATTGTGTACCTTTCCCCAGTGCCATTGCACTTGCTCCCCAGGAGCAACCTTTAACATGAATTTAGAATGTTTTCCTATCCCTTTTCCTATCCATTGCAGGCGGGAGATTTTGTACCCTGGTGCACTGCTTCTAACAGTGCCTTAGGTAGCCCTGGTCTTAGATTTTCATTCTGCCCCAAGAGCTGCCATTCTAAGTACTTTTCCTACACGTGTGTGTGTGTGTGTGTGTGTGTGTATTTATATATATGCATTTATTGTGCATTTTAAGACCCACAAAGCATGTATATATGTAATACAAAAGTGATAGAGGGATCCAAGATGGCCGATTAGGAGCAGCTCAGGGTTGCAGCTCCCAGTGAAAGTGCAGAGGGTGAGTGGAAGCCGCATTTCCAGATGGATTTTTATTGCCCACAGACCAGGAGATTCTCAGGTGGAGGAGCCCCACGGGTCACCTGCGTGGCTGTTTTGGCCGGCACAGCTGTTTTGGCCATCAGGGCTGTTTTGCCGGCGCCTCGGGGTGGTGGTTCTCCATACAAAATACACGGGTCTGGGTGCTGTTTAGCTGGCGATTGGAGCTCCAGGAAGGCAGAGTTGCCCATTCATCTGATTAAAAAGGGGACTGAAACAGGGAGCCAGGCCAGGAGATTCCTGGGCAAAAAAGCGCCACCAATCTCCGCGTGGCTGTTTCAGATCACACAGATCCCGGTGCCTTTTCAACAGGCGACTGGAACACCTGGGGGAGAGTTGACCGTTCAACTAAAAAAAAGGCTCTGAGGCAGGGAGCCAGGTGATCAGGCATGGCTGGTCCCACACCCACAAAAAAAACCAGTAATTGGAAACGCTCTGGGTTGAGAGTTTCACAGCAAGCACAGCTGAATCTGGGAAGGTCCAGATCTGTGGGGGAGGGATGTCCGCCATTACCGAGGCACTCCACCACTACGGTGGTAGTCCGCCATTGCTGAGGCAGCCCACCATTGCCAAGGCAACCTGCCATTACAGAGAGAGTCCACCAATACAGAGGTGGGCCACCATGGCTGAGGCAGTTCTAATTACACCCATTTATATAGCAATAAATGCCCACATGAGAAGCAAGGAGAGATCTAAAATTGACACCCTATCATCAAAATTGAAAGAGCTAGAGGAGCAAGATTAAAAAAACTCAAAACCTAGCAGAAGACAAGAAATAACTAAGATCAGAGAAGAACTGAAGGAGATAGAGACAAAAAACCCTTCAGAAAATCAATAAATCCAGAAGGTGGTTTTTCAAAAAGATGAACAAAATAGACCACTAGCCAGGTTAATAAAAAAGAAAAGAGAGAATAATCAAATAGATGCAATAAAAAACAATAAAAGGGATATGACCACTGATTCCACAGAAATTCAAATCATCATCAGAGATTATTACAAACAACTCTATGCACATAATCTAGTAAACCTGGAAGAAATGGATAAATTCCTGGACACTTGCATCCTCCCAAGGCTAAATCAGGAAGAAGTCAAAACCCTGAATAGACCAATAACAAGGTCTGAAATTGAGGCAGCAATTAAGAGCCCACCACCCAAAAAAAGCCCAGGTTCAGATGGCTTCACAGCCGAATTCTACCAGACATACAAAGAGGAGCTGGTACCATTTCTTCTGAAACTATTCCAAATAATCCAAAAAGAGGGAATCCTCCCCAAATCATTTTATGAGACCAACATCATCCTGATACCAAAACCCGGCAGAGACTCAGCAAGAAAAGAAAACTTCAGGCCAATATCCATGATGAACATAGAAGCAAAAATCTTCAATAAAATACTGGCAAGCTGATTGCAACAGCACATCAAAAAGCTTACCCACCATGATCAAGTAGGATTCATCCCTGGGATGCAAGGCTGGTTCAACATATGCAAGTTTATAAACGTAATTCACCACGTAAACAGAACCAAAGACAAAAACCACATGATTATCTCAATTGATGCAGAGAAGCCCTTTGACAAAATTCAACAACCCTTTATGCTAAAAACCCTCAATAAACTAGGTATTGACGGAACATATCTCAAAATAATAAAAGCTATTCACGACAAACCAACAGCCAATATCATATTGAATGGGCAAAAACTGGAAGCATTCCCTTTGAAATCTGGCACTAGACAAGGATGCCCTCTCTCACCACTCCTATTCAATATAGTATTGGAAGTTCTAGCCAGAGCAATCAGGCAAGAAAAAAAATAAATAAAGCATATTCAAATAGGAAAGGAGGAAGTCAAATTTTCTCTATTTGCAGACAACATGATTGTATATCTAGAAGACCCCATCGTCCCAGCCCAAAATCTCCTGAAACTGATAAGCAACTTCAGCAAAGTCTCAGGATACAAAATCAATGTGCAGAAATCACAAGCATTCCTATACACCAATAACAGACTTAAAGAGAGCCAAATCAAGAATAAACTGCTATTCACAATTGCTGCAAAGAGAATAAGATACCTAGGAAAACAACTAACAAGGAATGTAAAGGACCTCTTCAAGGAGAATTACAAACCACTGCTCAACGAAATGAGAGAGGACACAAACAGATGGAGAAATATTCCATGTTCATGGTTAGGAAGAATCAATATAATGAAAATGGCCATACTGCCCAAAGTAATTTACGAATCGACGCTATCCCTATCAAGCTATCAATGACCTTCCTCACAGGACTGGAAAAACCCCCCCTTAAACTTCATATGGAACCAAAAGAGAGCCTGCACAGCCAAGTCAATTCTAAGCAAAAAGAACAAAGCGGGAGGCATCACACTGCCAGACTTCAAACTACACTACAAGGCTACAGTAATCAAAACAGCATGGTACTGGTACCAAAACAGAGATATAGACCAATGGAACAGAACAGAGGCCTCGGAGCCAACACAACATATCTACAACCCTCTGATCTTTGACAAACCTGACAAAAACAAGCAATGGAGAAAGGATTCCCTGTTTAATAAATGGTGTTGGGAAAACTGACTAGCCATGTGCAGAAAGCAGAAACTGGACCCCTTCCTGACATCTTACACCAAAATTAACTCCAGATGGATTAAAGACTTAAACATAAGACCTAACACCATAAAAAACCCTAGAAGAAAATCTAGGCAAAACCATTCAGGACATAGGCGTAGGCAAGGACTTCATGACCAAAACACCAAAAGCATTGGCAACAAAAGCCAAAATAGACAAATGGGACCTAATCAAACACCACAGCTTCTGCACAGCAAAAGAAACTGTCATTAGAGTGAATCGGCAACCAACAGAATGGGAAAAAATTTTTGCAGTCTACCCATTTGACAAAGGGCTGATATCCAGAATTTACAAAGAATTAAAACAGATTTATAAGAAAAAAACAAGCCCATTCAAAAGTGGGTGAAGGATATGAACAGACACTTTACAAAAGAAGACATACATGAGGCCAACAAACATACGAAAAAATGCTCATCATCACTGGTCATCAGAGAAATGCAAATCAAAACCACATTGAGATATCATCTCATGCCAGTTAGAATGGCGATGATTAAAAAATCTGGAGACAACAGATGCTGGAGAAGATGTGGAGAAATAGGAACATTTTCACACTGTTGGTGGGAGTGTAAATTAGTTCAACCATTGTGGAAGACAGTGTGGCAATTCCTCAAGGACC
This sequence comes from Sapajus apella, assembly GCF_009761245.1. NCBI lineage: Eukaryota > Metazoa > Chordata > Mammalia > Primates > Cebidae > Sapajus > Sapajus apella. Next base: position 5,240,106 of record NW_022436956.1, read on the forward strand.
TAGAAATAGAAATTCCATTTGACCCAGCAATCCCAATACTGGGTATATATCCAAAGGATTATAAATCATTCTACTATAAGAACACATGCACACAAATGTTCATTGCTGCACAGTTTACAATAGCAAAGACCTGGAACCAACCCAAATGTCCATCGATGATAGACTGGACAGGGAAAATGTGGCACATATACACTATGGAATATTATGCAGCCATCAAAAACGACGAGTTCATGTCCTTTGTAGGGACATAGATGAACCTGGAAACTATCATTCTCAGCAAACTGACACAAGAACAGAAAATCAAACACTGCATGTTCTCACTCAAAGGCGGGTGTTGTACAATGAGAACACCTGGACACAGGGAGGGGAGCACTACACACTGGGGTCTGTCGGTGGGAAATAGGGGAGGGACAGCGGGGGTGGGGAGTTGGGGAGAGATAGCACAGGGAGAAATGCCAGATATAGGTGAAGGGGAGGAAGGCAGCAAATCACACTGCCATGTGTGTACCTATGCAACAATCTTGCATGTTCTTCACATGTACCCCCAAACCTAAAACACAATAAAAAAAATAAAAAAATTAAAAACACATAAGCATATATGTTGCAAAAGCATATATATGTATATGTGTATATATATATATATATAAGTATTATAGACAAAAAGAAGCATATGCTTTGTGTTTTTATTTTATTTTATTTTTGAAGTGGAGTTTCTTTTTTCTCTTTTTTTTTTTAATTATTTTTTATTTTTTTCAAGTCAGTGCTGAAGGAATGAAGTGAAGTTTAATTCTTGTCGCCCAGGCTGGGATGCAATGACTCAATCTCATCTCACTGCAACATAAAAATTGAATGAAAAGAGTAATTTGCAGAAACACATGCAATATAATTTATTGTGCATTTTGAACACACAAAGGAGGACTACCTGACGGTCGTGTGTGTGTGTGTGTGTGTGTGTGTGTGTACACACACATATATATATAAACACTCAGGCCAGGTGCTGTTCATATCTATGTGTGTGTGTGTATATATATATATATGTGTGTGTATATATATATATATGTGTGTGTGTGTATATATATATATATATATATATATATATATATATATAAACTGGCCAGGTGCTGTTGACACTGGTGAGGCTGTGAGCACTTTGGGGGGCCGAGGTGGGTGGCTCATCTGAGGTCAGCAGTTCAAGACCAGGCTGGCCAACATGGCAAAACTCCCCTCCATACTAAATATATTTAAAAAATAGTTGTTGTGGTGGCGGGCACCTGCCTGTAATCCCAGTTACTCCGGAGGCTGAGGCTGGAGAATTGCTTGAACCTGAGACTCTTTTCATTCAATTTTATGTTTCTGGAAGATGTTAAAACATAGACACATATCTTAATTAGAAAAATTTTTTTTTGCTGGGTGCAATGGCTCATGCCTGTAATTCCAGCACTTTGGGTGGCCAAGGCGGGTGGATTACCTGAGGTCAGGAGTTCAAGACTAGCTTGGGCAACACGGTGAAACCCTGCCTCTACTAAAAATACAAAACTTAGCCAGGCATGGTGGCAGGTGCCTGTAATCCTAGCTACTACTTGGGTGGCAGAGGCAGGAGAATCACTTGAGCCCGGGACACAGAGGTTGCAGTGAGCCAAGATCTTGCCATTGCACTCCAGCCTGAGTGACAGAGTGAGACTCTGTCTCTTAAAAAAAAAAAAAAGAAAGAAAGAAAAAGAAAAAGAAAAGTTATTTTTTAAAAGGTGCAACATCAAAAACCACCAGCATGGCCAGGAGCAGCGGCTCACACCTATAATCCTAGCACTTCTGGAGGCCAAGGCAGGAGGACTGCCTGAGCTCAGGAGTTTGAGACCAGCCTGGACAACATAGTGAAACCCCATCTCTACCAAAATACAAAAAATTAGCCAACATGGTGGCTCTTATCTGTAGTCTCAGCTACCTGGGAGGCTGAGGCAGGAGAATTGCTTGCCTGGAGAAGGAGTTTGCAGTGAGCCGACATCTCACCACTGCACTCCAGCCTGGGTGACACAGCAAGACTCCATCTCCCATAAAAAAACAAAACAAAACACAATAATAAAAGGAAACCTTTTTTTTCTAAAACGCCGTGGTGTATCTTTTCATATCACCTCATTTGGACTTCCTAACAAGCCTAGGAAGCAGGTATTATTATTAATCCCACCTAACAGATCAAGAAACATCATTCAGGAAGTTGAGACTTGCCCGAGGCTAAATAGGTAACAAGAGGCTAAACCCGAAATCACACCTGGCTTTCACCCCGGCTTTGCAGGCGGGAGATTGTGGACCCCGATGCACTCACTGCCTCTTACCATGACTTGGGGAGCTCCAGCCTGGGGTTTTCATTTTGCCCTGAGAACTGTCAATGGAAAGTAAAAACTGCTGGGCAAACTTCTCCCTTGCTGACCAAAGAAAGGCAAGAGTCAAGAAATCAGGAAGAGCCGGGCGCGGTGGCTAACGCCTGTAATCCCAGCATTTTGCGAGGCCGAGGCGGGTGGATCACGAGGTCAAGAGATCGAGACCATCCTGGTCAACATGGTGAAACCCCGTCTCTACTAAAAATACAAAACATTAGCTGGGCATGGTGGCGCGTGCCTGTAATCCCAGCTACTCAGGAGGCTGAGGCAGGAGAATTGCCTGAACCTAGGAGGCGGAGGTTGCGGTGAGCCGAGATCGCGCCATTGCAATCCAGCCTGGGTAGCAAGAGTGAAACTCTGTCTCAGAAAAAAAAAAAAAAAAGGAAAGAAAAGAAAGAAATCAGGAAGAGGGAAGAGAAACAGAGCAAATTAGGAAAACAGAAAGAGAAAATAAGAAGCTGGAACGTGGGTGGCTCCGTGGTAAAAAGAGACGACAAAATAGACAATGGTCATTTTGGTCAAGTATACGGGGTGACTAAATTTTGCCCTGGATATTCACAGCTTGGAAAAGACAGACCAAGGTTGATGAAGGTGGAGAAGAGAAACAGGTTAGACACCATTCTGCCCCACATCTTTCAGTGCCTCTGCTGGCAACCCCAGGGCTGGAGGGTGGGGCTGAGAGCAACTCTTCACTTCCCCTGGAGCAGTTTCCCAAAATATAGCCGACACCAAAGATAACGTTAGATATTACAGTAACAGGCATTAGTTGAATGGCAGAGTACAAAAATGAGATCTTTTGCAATTGTTTTAATCCCTGTCTCCCCAATTGGCTGAACAGTCTGAATCAGGCAGAGTAGCAAAAGAAATATTTTGTTTTCTTTACTTACCACCTTTCACCACACTGAATCTCTCTCTCATTGTAGGGAAGAAAGTTTACTCCCTCTTTCCCAATATTTTCCATGTTCTCGGTAAGCCATTAACTTGAAAGGAAAGTTTTCCTTAACTACCTCTTGGGCAGAGACCATAAGTGCCTGATCAGTTTTAGTTACCAGAAAAAGCCAGTGTAGTTTAAATTTTTAATTTCGTATCCAAATTAATGTTGGCCTGGTGCCCTCCTGCATCCCTCTAGGTTCCTTTCTCCTCCGGGGAAGGGAACACATGCCTTCCCTCCACAAGAGATGCTCTGTGGTCCTCTTGGCTGCACGGCCTCTCCCTGGCTACTGATGCCCGCCTGTCCAGGAATCTGAGTTCTGACTCTCACAGCAGTGTGAGGGTGAGTTCTTTGGTGAGCTGTGCAGTTCCCTGACATGGGAGGCTCGCCGGGCTCGACCACTTCCACTGTCCCTCAGCTCCCATTCCTAGGGGTCACAATTAGGGTGGCACACATCCAAACTCCATGGGGTGTACGCTGGGCTTCCCAGATCTGCTTGCATTCCACCAGCTTCAAACTGCGCCCTTTCGACTATCCCAGTCTCAGCCATTCTCCTAGGCCCCTCACCGCCTCAGGGGAGGGAGGCTCCTGAACCTACACGTTATGCTGCCTCCCACCCAACCCCAACCCCTCTCCCCAGCATCTCCAGCTCCACTTCCATGGATTCTGAGTGGATGATGATGAAGCCGCAGGAGTGCGGTGATAAGCTCTGAGTAGGTGTCTGTCTGGTCTCAGTCTTTCAGCTCTGCAGAACAGCGGGAAGTGCAAAAGCCCTCTCTTCTCACCCATGGACCCCAGTCTCCAGTGTGATTACATCTAGTATGGCTAAGTCTGCTCTCTCATGCTTAGTGTCCTTCCTAACCCTACTCCAGAGAGAGCAAGTCTTCTTTAGGCAATAGCGTCTATCCACAAACTAAGACCATTTGGCATTCCTTGCGCTTATTTTCGCTGTACAGTCATGCGTTGCTGAACAACAGGATACGTCTGGGAAATGCATCATTAGGTGATTTCATCACTGTTCAAACATCCTAGAGTGCACTTACACAAACCCGGATGGCACAGCCTACTGCACATCCAGGCTGTATGATATAGCCTGTGGTTCCCAGGCTACAAACCTGGATGGCGTGTACACTGCACAGTGCTGAATACTGCAGGCAATTGTAACACAATGGGAAGTATTTGTGTATCTAAACATAGAAAAGGTACAGTAAAAATACACTATGAAAGGTATTTTTATAAAGGAACGCCTGTCTAGGCACTTTCAATGAATGGAGCTTACAGGACTGGAATTTGGGTGACTCATGAGTGAGCAGTGAGGCAATGTGAAGGCCTGGAACATTCTGTGCACTACACTTGGGCTACACTAAATTTATTTGAAAATTTTTTCTTTCTTCTTTTTTTAGAGGGAGTCTTGCTCTGTCGCTTAGGCTGGAGTGTGCAGTGGCACAATCTTGGCTCACTGCAACCTCTACCTACCTCCTGGGTTCAAGCGATTCTCCTGCCTCAGCCTCCCAAGTAGCTGTGATTTCGGGCACACACCACCATGCCCAGCTAATTTTTTTGTATTTTTAGTAGAGACAGGGTTTCACCATGTTGATCAGGCAGGTCTCAAACTCGTGACCTCAGGTGATCTATCCACCTCAGCATCCCAAAGTGCTGGGATTACAGGCGTGAGCCACCTCGCCCAGCCCTCTTTCTTCATTAATACATTAGCCTTTAAAATTTGTTTAAATTTTAAAAATTTTTATTTTTTATTTGAGACAGAGTCTCTCTCTGTTGTCCAGACTGGAGTGCAGTGGCACGATCTTGGCTCACTGCAACCTCTGCCTTCCGGGTTCAAGTGATTCTCATGCCTCAGCCTCCTAAGCAACTGGTATTACAGGTGCCCGCCACCACGTCCGGTTAATTTTTGCATTTTCAGTAGAGATAGGGTTTCACCATGTTGGCCAGGCTGGTCTCGAACTCCTGACCTCAAGTGATCCGCCCACCTCAGCCTCCCGAAGTGCTAGGATTACAGGCGTGAGTCACCGTGCCCGGCCTTTTTTTTTTTTTTTTTTGAAACAGGAAGTTGGATTTGTTAATGGGCATTTGGAGGGGGCAGCACAGTGGAAGCCCTCATGAGCGCAGAGTCCGCTACTTGTCTAGAAGGACACGAATATGTGAGGGGATGTATCGTACCCCACAGCCATCTGGGATAAGCCGCTTCTCAGCCACGTGTCTTCAAATTTATCCGAATCGAGAGTGGTAAAGCCCAGTCTCTGACACCTGGGTCTTCAGGCGCCGGGAATCTGTCCTCGGCCCTGCGCAGTCACATGCTCCTTGTTCTGCGGATTGGTGCTCCCGCACTTGACTACCAGGCCGCCCCTGTGAACCTGGGCTCTGCAGCTGGTGCTTTCCATAAGGCACCCGCAGGCCTGTCCGGAGTCTACAGCCCCAGCGCAGGAGGAGACCTGTACAGCCGCTGACGCCGACGGGGTAGGGCAGCGCTGGGAGGTGAAAGCGTCCTGCCACCACTTTGACCGTGCGCTCCGCATAATTTGTGCGCAGCATCCCGGGATGCAGTGGGGAGCAGCTTGCGTTCATCAGACACCAGGTGGCCGCAGAGGGGGATCTCACCACGTGGCCAGAGAGGGGGAAAGCTTTTGCCTTCTTCCGTCCCAGGTAAAAGATACACATGTTGGCAAGGGGGACACCCCCAGCCCCCAGCAGAAGCGAGGCTTGGGGTGTAAGCGCGTTCTTCAATTCCAGCAATACCAGAGGTGCGGCCCTTGGCAAGCCGTGGTCTTCCAGGGTGCATAAGGGAAAGATCCCTCTATAATCTTAGGTGACCACCATCGCATACGCTGCCTGTAGTTAACTGAAACGTTATCTGGCGCCTAACTGTAGTAGCTGTAAGGCCAGCCTCTCGGGGACCTGAATGGACACACCCATCCCTCTCCATGCCTGATAACTAGGTCATCACCCCAAGCTCATTATCTGGCCTCACCACACAGCTTCCCAGCACCCGCCTCTACATGCCATACCCAAGCTCACGCTCAGCACCAAATCAAGCACTCACCCCCTAAGCCTGCTGTTGAAAAGCCCCGCCAAAAATTTTGAAGAAGCCCCACCAAACCATGCTCAAAAGCAGTCTGCCCCGGCCAGCCCACTTACCCAAAGTCCCGCCCACCTACCAATGACAGCTCACTCCTTACATGTCCTGTTTCTCAACAGCCAATGAAATTGCCTTTTCTTTGTTTCCCCAGTAGCCAATCAATTGCCTCCCCTCCCTATAAAACCCTCACCCTGACTAGCTGGGCTCGACTTCTTTGGCCCCTTCCTGGACCGCAGAATCTCGCCCAGGAGCTGAATAAATTAGCGTCTCAGTTTCTTATACTTGCGTCAGTTTCCTCATTTTACCTCGGCAATAAACCTTACAGTAACTTTCCATTTACCATAGAGATCTGATTTTTATTTGTAAGGTTTTTTTGTTTGTTGGTTTTCTGAGACAGGGACTCACTCTGTCACTCAGGCTGGAGTGCAGTGGTGTGATCTTGGCTCACTGCAACCTCCATCTTTCAGGCTCAAGCAGTCACCTCACCTCAATCTCCCAAGAAGCTGGGACCACAGGTGTGCGTGCACCACAATCCACGGCAAATTTTTGCATTTTTTGTAGAGATGGGGAGTTTCGCCATATTGCCCAGGCTGGTGTCGAACTTCTGAGCTCAAGTGATCTACCTGCCTCGGCCTCCCGAAGTTCTGGGATTACAAATGTGAGCCACCAGCACTTGGCCTCATTTATAAGTTTTTTAAAAACCAAGTTGGTTTTAATAAAAATATTAGGTTAATAATTAACTGTACCGGTGGTAAGAAGCCATTATGGAAAAACAGTGAAAGTGGCATTTGAAAGACTGAAGTTTCTGAAACACTGCTTAAGAAATGAGTTAAATCCAGCAAAGGGGTGAGGCGTAAAGTAGTGCTTGCTTACCAGTAAGCACATACTAAATAGCTATTTGCTACAGTAGTGAGAGTCTCCTATGTGCTGGTGGGTTTTTAAAAACAGTTTTATTGGGGTATAATTTCTTTCTTTCTTTCTTTCTTTTTTTTTTTTTTGAGACTGAGTCTCACTCTTTCGCCTAGGCTGGAGTGCAGTGGTACCATCTTGCCTCACTGCCAACTCTGCCTCAGTGGCTCAAGCGATTCTAATGCCTCAGCCTCCCAAGTAGCTGGGATGACAGGCTCATGCCACCATGCCCAGATAATGTTTGTATTTTTAGTAGAGATGGGGGGTTTTACCATGTTGGTCAGGCTAGTCTCGAACTCTTGACCTCAGGTGGGCCACCTGCCTTGGCCTCCCAAAGTGCTGGGATTACAGGTGTGAGCCACCATGCCCGGCCAAGATATAATTTCTACACCATAAAATGTCACTATTTTAAGTGTACTATTCAATAACTTTTAGTCCATCTATGGTTGTACACCCCTCACCACAATCCAATTTTAGAACATTTTCATCACCCCAAAAAGATCTCTCATGCCCATTTGCCCTTCCTGTCCTGTTCCCCAGCCCCAGGCAAACCTAAGCTACTTTAAGTCTCTGTAGCTTTGCCTTTCCTCAGGTAAATGGACTCATTCAATATGTCATTTTTTAATCTGGGTTCTTTCACTTAGCATAATGTTTTTGAAGTTCAGTTATGAATAATGCTGCTATGAACATTCACACACAAGTGTTTGTGTGGACATATGTTTTCATTCCTCTTGGGTAGATGCCCAGGCATAGAATTGCTGGGTTGTATGGTAAATTTATGTTTAACTTTTTAAGAAACCGCCAAATGTTTTCAAAAGTGGCTGCACCATTTTACATTTCTACCAGCAAAGCATGACAGTGCCAGGTGCTGTACATCTATTATTTTGAATACATGGGTGTGGGCATTTCATAAGCACTGTTTTAGAGGTGAGAAACCTGTGGTTGCAAGAGGTTAACTAACTTGCAGAAGGTCATTCAGCCTGACAAAGCCAGTATTCAACCCTATATAGTTCCAAATCCCATCCTTTTCTCCTGGGGACTGGCCCTGTGCTGGGTGTTTGTGCTGGTTGACAGGGTTGGGGGAGGGCACTGCGGTAACTTCCAGCTCACTCTGTGGAGCCACCCAACTGATCAGGTGAACCATGGAGACTGTGGCCATGGAAAAAGGAAGGAGGGCTAGTATTTTTGGACCAGATACAAAGCCCCAACAATGATTTACATGACTCATTTATCTCTTTATGTTTAGAATGAAACTTCAGTTCAGATTTAACCAGTGACACAACAAAGAAACAAGCTGAGCACTATAAAGAGTCCCCATCACTGTGGACTTTGACAGCCTCGTAATCACTTGGCTGGCCACAGAACAGGGAGAGGAGATTTTTGCTTTCCTCTGTCTCTGAGTCAGCAAGTAGTTAGTTACTGAAATCACATCCGCTAACAAGTCCAGGCAACTGCTGACTGCATTGTTCCCGTTGCCTTGTTTTGTACGGTTAGCCAAAACACAAACAGCAGGGTGCATAAATAGATTATATAAAGACATGGGAAATGGCATAGTCAAATTGAAAACATCAAGCAAAAATTATTGCTTTCTATAATCTTTATCTTCAGCAGGATTTTAATATAAGCCTATCTTCTCTTATCCATATGTTTCTGTATCACTGGCTCCAGAGGAACGATGTTAGGGTAAACAAGCATGGAGCTGGCATTTTCATTCACCCATCCTTGACATCAGGGGTGTGTCTTGTTCAGCTTCTTATTCCCCACAGTGCCTAGCATGACGTCATTTAACACCGACCTTCCTATCTTGCCTGGACTATTGTCGTCTGTCTCCCACTAGCCATCCTTCATCCATAGCTCCTCTATCCAGGCCACTTTCTACACTTCTTTTTGAATTATCTTTCTAATATGCATTTTTTATTCAAGAAGAAATGATGACATTGCATTATTTTTATTTTTAGAGACAGAGTCTCGCTGTGTTGCCCAGGCTGGAGAGCAGTGGCGTGACCATAGCGCACTGTAGCCTAGACCTCTGGTGCAAGAGCGATCTCCCACCTCACGCCCACTCCCACCTCCTAATAGCTGGGACTATAGGTGTGCCCCACCACATCCAGCTAATTTTAAATTTTAAATTTTAATTTTTTTTTTTTTTTTGCCCTGGCTGGTCTTAAAGTCCTGGCTCAGGTGATCCTCCTGCCTCAGCCACCCAAAGCCCTGGGATTTCAGGCATGAGCCACTGCACCTGGCTAATGACATTTTATTATTTGATTAGATTCATGGTGCTGCGAATATAACAAAGGTGATACCAAACATGCCCATGTATTTTCAAGATGCCTATTGATCCATGGGATGGCCAAAATAAAAGGAAAAATAGTTTAAGGTTGTCAATTGCTATGAAACAAAGTCCACATTCTTTAGCAGATCGTGAAAGATCATTATATTACCTGGCTTACTGACCTACAGCTCTGTTTCTCACCATACAATTCCCCTTTCTGCTCTTTCTGGAAGGATCACTATTCATTCTTCCTGTATTTTTCAGCATCTGCCTCAGGCTTAGACATAGAACAAGTGTTCAATAAACATTTCTTGTTAGACTGAGAGTGGCTTTGACCCTGTAAGAGCTATATTAATTCCATAAGCCTTCAAAGGAGACTTCTAATTCCTAGGACATTCTTCATAGCAGAGGAGGTGTGAGAATGGTGAATAAATGACTACCTATTTTTACTCTTCTTCTCAGAGTACAATCACTGATTCATTCAACCTAAGTCTTGAATGATTTTAAAAGTCAAATCTTTATTTTGAAATTGTACAAATGGGCCAGGCTCAGTGGCTTATCCCTGTAATCTTAGCACTTTGAGAGGCCGAGGCGGGTGGATCATCTGAGGTCAGGAGTTTTAGACCAGACTGACCAACATGGAGAAATCCTGTCTCTATTAAAAATACAAAATTAGCTGGGCCTGGTGGCGTGCACTGTATTCCCAGCTACTTGAGAGGGTGAGGCAGGAGAATTGCTTGAACCCAGGAGGCAGAGGTTGCAGTGAGCCGAGATAGCACCATTGCACTCCAGCCTGGGCAACAAGAGTGAAATTCTGTCTCGAGATAGAAAAAACAAAAATAGTACAAATGGCTTTCCTCACATTAGAAGAAATTCATAAAGAAATAGCAACTGAGTGTTAATTTTCCTAACATTAGACAATTTAGTGAAATGTAATTTGAAAGGTTTTAATGGTCATTTAAACTTGAACTGCTAATTATTTCCTTAGGAGAACATAATAATAAATGAAGGAAAGAAAACATAAATGAAAGATCTCCATAGGCTCTTAAAGGCTGTCTATTCTTTATAAATATCATGGAGGTCAACATTTAGCCATTCTGTCAATGCTATTCTGGGAACTGGATGAGTCAAAACTATCTAGAGAATCAAAAAACGTAGTCAATTTCAAATTAATATATGCATTTGTAAATTTAATGATATATTAATGATTTTACAATCATACTGTTCTATGCTATTATATGTATCCCAGCCATATAAGCAAGTTGACATAACAGAATTACTTATCAGATCCTTTAATTATATACATATAGGCATTACCAGGTACCAAAAAAAAAAAACTAGGAAAAGTATCTGTAGCTAATTTAACAAGAGTTAGTATAGTGTTATATAAAAAAGCTATTAAGATAAAACACTGTTTCCGACAGTACTGATGGGCAAAAGGTATGAAAAGACAAAGGAGTTCATATGATTACAGATAACATGGAAAAGTTTTTCAATTTCAACTTCACCGGAAATCAGTATACCAGTTTTCGCTAAGCAAATTAGCCAAAATTGAAGAAAGAACTAGTGATATCATCCATAGCTGCTAGTATGTGATAAAACAAGGAACTGATATGTTTGGTGGCAATACAAAATTTATACAATCCTCCAGTGTGGCAGTAAGTATGTGCAAGGATGTTAAAAATGTTCATGCTCTTTGGTAATTTAACACCAGGGAATTATCCTAAATGAGAAAAATATATGTATTATGCAGAAAGACATTTGTCAAAACATTATTTGTGGCTGCAAACCACCTGAATATTGAACAGTATGAGAACACAAGAGAAATTATTATATATTTATTTGAGGATATATTTATATAAATACATGTTTATTAAATATTTGAGCAAATATGAATCAACATGGGCAACTTCCATAATCATAATGTTGAGCAGGAAATAAGAGCAAGTTGTCGAATACTTTACACATTTCATGATACTAATTATATAAAGTTCGAAACATGCAAATAATATTACATATTACTTAACAATACATACATATGTGGTAAAAGCATAAAGAAATGTATGAGCTGAATAATCACCAAATTTCAGACAGTGGTTACATATGTTAGAGATGGAGGGAGCTGCAAATGAGGATGATTACACAGAGGGTATCAATTGCATTGATAATGTTTGTTTTTGAGACATTGTTTCTCTCTTGCTGCCCAGGCTGGAGTGCAATGGAGCTATCTCAGCTCACTGAGACCTCCGCCTCCCGGGTTGAAGCAATTATCCTGTCTCGGCTTCTGAGTAGCTGGGATTATAGGCATGCACCACCAGGCCTGGCTAAATTTTTTGTATTTTTAGTAAAGACAGGGTTTCTCCATGTTGATCAGGCTCTCCTCGAACTCCTGACGTCAGGTGATACGCCCACCTCAGCCTCCCAAAGTGCTGGGATTACAGGAGAGCGAGTCACAGCGCCTGGCCTGATAATGTTTTATTTCTTAAGCTCTGTGAGATACATGGATGTTCATTCCATTATTCTTTTTATCTTCTTGTATGTCTTCAGTCCTTCATGGTAAATTTACAATATTATGTAGCTATAAATAGTCTCATAGAAAGCCAGTAAGACACCATGGAAAAAAGGGCCTTCGCCGGGGGAGGCGGGGCGGCGCGGGGCACGCCAGGCCGCGCGCGGGCTGCCGGGAAAGGGGCGGAGCGCGACAGCGCCTGCGCAGCGACTGGGGAGGCTGCCGCCGCGATGGACGTGTTTCTCCTGATCCGGCGCCACAAGACCACCATCTTCACTAACGCCAAGGAGTCCAGCACGGTGTTCGAGCTGAAGCGCATCGTGGAGGGAATCCTCAGGCGGCCACCCGACGAACAGCGGCTGTACAAGGACGACCAACTCTTGGATGATGGCAAGACACTGGGCGAGTGCGGCTTCACCAGCCAAACAGCACGACCACAGGCCCCAGCCACGGTGGGGCTGGCCCTCCGGGTAGATGACACCTTTGAGGCGCTGCACATCGAGCCGTTCTCCAGTCCGCCCGATCTCCTCGACATGATGAAGCCCCAGGACTCGGGAGGCAGCGCCAATGAGCAAGCTGTGCAGTGAGGGCCGCCCAGAGGCCCATACCCCGCAATGAAAGAGGTTTGGGAGTCAGAAAAAAAATAACATGCAGAAAGTTTGTACTTTAATGACATTAAGTTAAATAAATTACATATTCAAAATGATTACAACTACTTGAAAGCCATCCAAAAATCTTGCAAAGAAATAACCCCCAAAGTTACTATTTTTCACATTGGATGGTGATGTTATTACCTCCTTATTCCTTTAAAACTTTTCCTCTATGTTCTCTTACGATTGACATTACAAATATAATTGAAAACCAATAAACCTACTTTAAAAATAAGCATGGCGTATTTATTAGTTACTAAGCCATTTGAACTATTATGTCACATTCGATTTGTAAATTAATGTTCTGCTTAGCTTTGAGTCTAGCATTGTGTGTAAGATGTGGAAGGATGGAAAAGACCGGAAAGAGCAGAGGTTGGCGGGGACCTGAGTTAGCCGACGAAGGGGTATGAAGGCAGGACGGGGCCGGGCGCAGTGGCTCATCCCTGTTGTCTCAGCACTTTGGGAGGCTGAGGAGGGAGGATCACTTGAGCTCACGAGTTTGAGACCAGCTTGGGCAGGGTAATGGGAGCCTGTCTCTACAAAAAATTTAAAAAATTAGTTGGGCATGGTATGGTGTGCCTATAGGCCCAGCTACTCAGGAAGCTGAGGTGAGACATTTGCTAGGGTACAGGAGTTTGAGGTGGTGGTGAGCTATGATTGCACCACTGCACTCAAGCCTGGGTGACACAGTGAGACCCTGTCTTAAAAAAAAAAAAAAAAAGAGCCGGGCACGGTGGCTCAAGCCTGTAATCCCAGCACTTTGGGAGGCCGAGGCGGGTGGATCACGAGGTCAAGAGATCGAGACCATCCTGGTCAACATGGTGAAACCCCGTCTCTACTAAAAAAAAAATACAAAACATTAGCTGGGCATGGTGGCGCGTGCCTGTAATTCCAGCTACTCAGGAAGTTGAGGCAGGAGAATTGCCTGAACCGGGGAGGCGGAGGTTGCGGTGAGCCGAGATCGCGCCATTGCACTCCAGCCTGGGTAACAAGAGTGAAACTCCGTCTCAAAAAAAAAAAAAAAGAAAAAAAAAAAGAAAAAGAAAGCAGGGTGGGCCAAGGCTTGCTGTTCCAAATTCCTGAAGTGTTTGAGGAAGATTATTCTGATTGTTGTGGTAAGGTTGGCTTCCAAAATGAGACTTGAAGTGGCAGCAAGGTTGTTTATATGAAAGTAAGCAACAGAAAATAAATTCACTCTGTTGAGAGAAAGAATAAATGAATGGAAGAATAAGTCAGAGCTAATATTAATTGAGGCCCTTAATTCTTAGATACTGTTCATTAGATACTGTTATTTCAATGATTTCCCATGGATCTTAGAATTTTAGAAGTGGCATGGGTCTTTGAGAGCATTTAACTTCTTTATGTTATAGTCAAACAAACTAAATTCCAGAGAAGCTGAATAACACTACCAAGTAAATAAAAGAGAGTATTTGGACTTTTCTTTCATCCTACTATTTCCTTTCTTAAAAAAAAGCAGGTGGGCCAGGCACAGTGGCTCATGCCTGTAATCTCATCACTTTGGGAGGCCTAGGTGGGTGGAGTTCATGACCAGCCTGGCCAACATGATGAAACTTAGTCTCTACTAAAAATACAAAAATCAGCCAAACGTGGTGGCAGGTGCCTTTAGTCCCATCTACTCAGGAGGTTGACCTGTAGTCCCAGCTACTTGGGAGGCTGAGGCAGGAGAATCACTTGAGCCTGGGAGGCAGAGGTTGCAGCGAGCTGAGATTGCACCACTGCACTCCAGCCTGGGAGACAGAGTGAGACTCCACCTCAAAAAAATAAATAAATAAAAAGCAAGTGGGGGCCTAATCTTTTAACAAGAAAATGTACTACAAATTCCTTGGCCTGCCCTTTGCCATTTACAGAAAACCCCTGACAATCTGGCTCCACCTTATCTCCCACTAATCCTCCGGAACAAGCATGGGATTTTTGGCATACTCACCAGTAAGGCCCTCCACCCTTCTCTCTGCCTATCTAAAACAATTCATCTTTCAAGGCACAACTAGACTACTTTGTGGGTTGATTATAACCAAGAGTGTAATCCAGAGGTAACATCATGAGAGCCCGAATTTGAAGTGTGTGGAAATGAAGTAGAATAGAAAAAACTTGTGCGTAAGAAAGAGGAGAACAAAGAAGCCAGGGAGAACAATAGTAAGAACAGTACTACTAATAATGGCAGTGTTAACTACTAACATTAATGCATGCTTGTGATATGCTAAACCCTGTGTTAACCATTTTTATGTTCATTATTACACTTAATAATGTTCTCAGTAACTCTGAAATGGTAATCAGGATTGTGTCACCTGTAACAGAAAATCCTATTGGGCTGGGTGCGGTGGCTCATGCCTGTAATCTCAACACTCTGAGAGGCCGTGGTGGGCGGATCACCTGAGGTCAGGAGTTCAAGACCAGCCTGGCCAACATGGTGAAACCCTGTCTTTTAAAAAAAAAAAAAAAAAGAAAATCCTATTATAAGAAGTCAGGTTTTTATTTCCCTTCCATTCAGTAAAGAGGCCAGTCCAGTTTTGTGTGACTTCATGAGAGGTCACCAAGAACCCAGAGTCATTCTATCTTCTTTCTCCACTATTCTTAGCATATGTCTTTCATTTTCGAGATCATAATATAATTTTTCAAGACATTACACCTGCCTTCCAGAGAGAAATGCAATGGGTATTTCTTTTGAAGGACTTCTGTCAACATCTCTTTGGTCAGAGCTATGTTACCAGGCCACCGCTAGTTGCAAGGGAGGCTGGGAGACCACCAAATGAAATTCTGTTAATAAAGAGGAGGAGAGGGATATTTAGGTAGGCAGCCTGCAGTGCTATCCTTGTTTTATAGATGAGGAAAATGGGGCATAAGAATGCTAAGAGCTGGGCATGTGGCTCACGCCTATAATCCCAGCACTTTGGGTGGCTGAGGCAGGTGGATCACCTGAGGTCAGGAGTTCCAGACCATCCTAAACAATATGGTGAAACCCTGTCTCTACTAAAAATACAAAAATAGCCAGGCGTGGTAGTGTGTGACTGTAGTCCCAATTACCAAGGAGGCTGAAACAGGAGAATTGCTTGAACCCAGGAGGCAGAGGTTGCAGTGAGCCAAGTTCGCACCACTGCACTCCAGCCTGGGTGACAGAGTGAGACTCCATCTCAATTAAAAAAAAAAAAAAGAAAAAAAGCCGAGCAACAGGCCAGGCATGGTGGCTCACGCCTGTAATCCCCCAGCACTTCGGGAGGACAAGGCAGGCAGATTACTTGAGGTCAGGAGTTCGAGACCAGCCTGGCCAAATGGCAAAGCCCCATCTCTACTAAAAATAGAAAAATTAGCTGGGTGTGGTGCCACATGCCTGTAATTCCAAATACTCTGGAGGCTGAGGCAGGAGAATTGCTTGAATCTGGAAGGTGGAAGTTGCTGTGAGCCAATATCATGCCACTGCACTCCAGCCTGAGTGACAGAGTGAAAATGGGTCTCAAAAAAAAAAATGCTAAGAAACAGTGGGACAAGTAGATCTGACAGCATTGCCTATGTCCCTAGTCCCTAACAGTTTGCATTATATGGTGCAATTGTTTGTTTGTTTGTTTTGAGACGGAGCCTTGCTCTGATGCCTAGGCTGGAGTGCAATGGCACGATCTTGGCTCACTGCAACCTTCACCTCCTGGGTTGAAGTGATTCTCCTGTATATGGCACAATGTTTTAAAGGGTTTAGTCCTACTCTCTACTTAAGGTGTGGTATACACAATATCAGAACACGTTTTATACTACCGTTTCCCTTCTTTGGTAGTTTCTCTTCCTCTTTCCTGCTATCTTTTCCTTTCAGATCTCAGAGAGGAGTCTGCGGGTTTTGGTTAGAGCTGGAAGGAAGGAAACTACTGTCATTCTTTTGTTTCCCACTTGAAATTGTGGCTAACTCTAGGAAACAATAGACAGGATGGTTTAATAAGACTTGGTAAATGATTAAGTGTGGAGCTTGACGTAGAGTCAAACAAAATCTTAAGGTTTTAACCACAAGGTTTTCACGTGGACAATGGCAGATGCGTATTAGCAAGAAAAGAGAATTGTTGGTTTACTTTTCTGCATTAAGTTTCAGATGTTGGCAAAAATTCCTGATAGGTATCAATAAATCTTGTGTAAATCAACCATAATGAGCAAGGGAGAAGAAAAATAAGGTAAACATGCTAAAAAAAAAAAAAAAAAAGACATGATGATCCTGTCCTTACTGGAATAATAAAATGTGTTTGTTTTACCTATTTTGATACCTGTTTATAATAAGATGCTATGTGCCTAAAGATGAAAGAAAAGTATTTCACAGTTTTGAAGATAAGGCAACAATGACATTTTTAAAAAAATGACCAGAAGCATCATCAGTTTCTATTTATGTATGCACTTGGAGGACAGATGGCATTCTATTAAATTCCTACAAACCAGGTCTATAAATTGGGTAGATGGAATAAACGCAAAAAAATTGGGAATTCAGTGCCTCCATGATGTGTGACATTGGCAAAAATCAGCTTCAGACATCTCAATAGTGGTGAGTGCTATTACTTTTCATCTCATGGATCCACTGTTAATTCTAAGTGTGGCAAAAGCCAATGCCAGTTAATGTTTAGTCTTGTCTTTGCTGAACATTACGGTGTATTGACAAATTTGGTATTACAATCTTCTTAATGGGTGAAATTTTCTGAACTCTGCACACCCTCTTTGGATATGTTATATATTTTTTGCTGTGACTTAAAGTGTGGTCCATGGATCAGTAGAGACATCACCTTGGAATCTGTTAGAAATAGAGAGTCTCTGGCTGGTTGCAGTGGCTCACGCCTGTAATCCCAGCACTTTGGGAGGCTGAAGTGGGTGGCTCATGTGAGGTCAAGAGTTTGAGACTAGCCTGACCAACATAGAGAAACTCCGTCTCTACTCAAAGCACAAAATTAGCCTGGCGTGGTAGCGCATGCCTGTAAGCCCGACTACTTGGGAGGCTGAGGCAGGAGAATCACTTGAACCCAGGAGATGGAGGTTGCAGTGAGCTGAGATTGCACCATTACACTCCAGCCTGGGCAAGAAGATCAAAATTCCATCTCAAAAAGAAAATAAAGAAATCATCTCTCCTCAGAAGAAATGCACATATAAATTTGAACACAGTACTTTGCATACATTTTAGAGGAATTCAAGGTTAAAAACCAGGGCCTTATTTTCCACTCTAACCTGGGGAACACTTTTAAACAAATCACATGTGGTCATGAACAAGTAGGTCATGAACACAGCATGAATAGCTGAGATGTTCATCTGCCTGTGTGACTTTTGTGTGAAGAAACAAACAAAATTTAAAAATATTTCTTCTAGAAACTTAGTCACCAGCAATGATTGCATTTTTAAGAATCAGTAATTATGGGCCGGGCGCGGTGGCTCAAGCCTGTAATCCCAGCACTTTGGGAGGCCGAGGCAGGTGGATCACGAGGTCAAGAGATTGAGACCATCCTGGTCAACATGGTGAAACCCCGTCTCTACTAAAAATACAAAAAATTAGCTGGGCATGGTGGCGCGTGCCTGTAATCCCAGCTACTCAGGAAGCTGAGGCAGGAGAATTGCCTGAACCCAGGAGGCGGAGGTTGCGGTGAGCCGAGATCGCGCCATTGCACTCCAGCCTGGGTAACATGAGTGAAACTCCGTCTCAAAAAAAAAAAAAAAAAGAATCAGTAATTAATGCTTCTTCCAGGTGAGGAAATAAAAAAATTAAACCTAAAAAATTTGATTGTGTCTTGACTACAATGAAAAGCAATTGGGTGCCATATTGGAATTTGAAGAGAAGACTTGAAAGGGAAGACTCTTACTTAGTTCTCCAACTCTCTGTTGGTTTTTTTAACATGATAAGAAACAGCAGTTAAGAGAATATTTGCATTCCATTACCACACGAGTAGAGTAAATAAAAAACACTGCTAAGGAGGAGAAAAGGTCTTACTTAAGAAGAAATCCATACAGAACCAGTCTGTCTCTTGGCTGTGTGCTGAGAGGGAGCAACAAGATCAAGCAACGTACAGTCTAAACCTGAAGTATCAGCCAGGCACAGTTGGTCATGCCTGAAATCCCAGCACTTGGGGAGGCTGAGGTGGGCATATCACCTGAGGTCTGGAGTTCGAGACCAGTCTGGTCAACATGGCAAAACTTTGTCTCTACTGAAAATCCAAAAATTAGCCAGGCGTGGTGGCAGGTGCCTGTAATCCCAGCTTCCTGGGAGACTGAGGCACGAGAATCGCTTGAATCCAGGAGGTGGAGGTTGCAGTGAGCTGAGATCACGCCACTGCACTTTAGCCTGGGTGACAGAGTGAGACTGTGTCTCAAAAAAATAAAAAACAAAAAGAACAACAACAAAAAAACATGAAGTATCATGGTAGGTATCAGGGTACAGTGGAGTTTCTCCTCATTTCTTGCTGTCTCTTTTAATGAAGTGTGGTCTTTACTAACAGAGAAGGATTATGTCTCTAACCAATAGCACTTAGTTTCCTCTTAGTCTTTAAAACTTTGCACCCATGGCCCTCAAGAATGTCACTGTCGGCTAGGCACTGTGGCTCACACCTGTAATCCGAGCACTTTGGGAGTTGGAGGCAGGCGGATCACTTGAGGTCAGGAGTTTGAGACCAGCCTGGCCAACATGGTGAAACCCCGTCTCTACTAAAAATACAAAAATTAGCTGGGCGTGGTGGTAGGTGCCTGTAATCCCAGCTATTTGGGAGGCTGAGGCAGGAGAATCTCTTGAACCCGGGAGGCAGAGATTGCAGTGAGCTGAGATCCAGACACTATACTCCAGCATGGATGACAGAGTGAGACTCTGTCTCAAAAAAAAAAAAAAAAAAGAAAAAGACTATCACTGTCTCTTTAGTCTTCCCCATAGGCTTTATTGCCATATGTGCTGGAAAAATCCATCCAAATTTTTTTCATCTGATTTGCATGAGCAATATCTATTTCTGAGGATTATTCATGGATTACCCATAAATATTCAGAACAATGTTCCGTAGCTCTTAATCTTTGCTATATTTGGCTTAAGGTTTTGTTTTCTAAAAAATTTTCCATTTACTTTATCCCATTCAGCATAAGATTCCCCCTAGTTTACCATTTGGTCAGCCACGATATTTGCAATCTCACTTGAATCAAATGGGACTATCTGTATGAAAGGCTCTGTGTGTTTTAGAACACTATACAAAAAGAAGAGTTTTACTTAAGATAGAAATATTTTGCCCTATATTGAGTTTTTAAAATTAAGCTTTAAGTAAACAACAGAAAAAGATGCCTGAATGTTTCATCAGTGAAAATTCTTAGAAAGTATTTTCGGCTGGGCGCGGTGGCTCAAGCCTGTAATCCCAGCACTTTGGGAGGCCGAGGCGGGTGGATCACGAGGTCAAGAGATCGAGACCATCCTGGTCAACATGGTGAAACCCCGTCTCTACTAAAAATACAAAACATTAGCTGGGCACGGTGGTGCGTGCCTGTAATCCCAGCTACTCAGGAGGCTGAGGCAGGAGAATTGCCTGAACCCAGGAAACGGAGGTTGTGGTGAGCCGAGATCGCGCCATTGCACTCCAGCCTGGGTAATAAGAGCGAGACTCCGTCTCAAAAAAAGAAAAAGAAAGTATTTTCTATAATGTTTTCTGGGAGCTGTCATTTAAAACACGAGTCATTCATCTATCTTCTGAGACTACTCTACTAAAGGTTTTGTGCTTGTTTTCGTTTTTCTCTTTCCCATGTTGCTTCCCAGTAGTACTTCTCTGCTCTTGTTTGTAAGGAAAGCGAGCAAACCACCGGCTCAAAGTCTACAACTGTTTTTCTCTTCCGTCCCTATTATGTTCTTTTGTCATTTCCCCTATTATTCATTAGCTAGCCGTCAAGCCAAATCATACGCGGAGGAGAAGAAGATGGCAAAAGGCCACAGTTTGTTTAAAACAGGCTGGAAAGCAACCTTCTCCAACAAACAGGTAGCAGTCCAGCACAGGTGAAAGCACACAGAGGGGCCCTGGTCTGCGACCCATGCACTCCCTTGGGACCAACTGGTGTAATCAGAGGAAAGAGAATCACAGATTGCTCAGCTGTGTTTCCTGCTGTCAGTGAGTAGAGAGAATGAAAACTAGGCTTGGTGATTGAACAGACCACAGGCAAAGTGATGGAGCCAGTCAAGTGTGTCTGGGGCAGAAACCTTGACCCCAGGCATTCCAGAAATCGTTTCTAATAATTGAGTCATATCACACATCTCTTTTTTTTTTTTTTTTTCTGAGATGGAGTCTTGCTCTGTAGCCCAGGCTGAAGCGCAGTGGTGCGATTTTGGCTCACTGCAACCTCCACCTCCCGGGTCCCGGTTCAAGCAATTCTCCTACTTCAGCCTCCCAAGTAGCTGGGATTATAGGCACAAGCTACCACGCCCAGCTAATTTTTGTATTTTTTAGTAGAGATGGGGTTTCACTGTGTTGGCCAGTCTGGTCTTGAACTCCTGACCTGGTGATTCTCCTGCCTCGGCCTCCCAAAGTGCTGGGATTAGGGGCATTAGCCACTGCGCACATCTCAGTTTTTGAAGGCTCAAGTTAAGTACATGTAAGCTCACCATAAACTTGTATTTTTCTATGGTGTTTCCTGTAATTATTGCTACTGTATTAATCTGTATTTATTTTTTGTCTGGTCACCACACTCTCTTGTAGACTTAATTGTATACCAATGCATCTCCTTTGGATTTCTGCATGTAACGATAATTTTGTTTTCTAATAATTATCTCTTATTTTTGTTCTATATTTTATTGCATTGATTTGAACTTCCAAGGCAGTGCTGTTCGTTTGTTTGTTTGTGAGACAGGGTTTCACTCTGTTGCCCAGGCTGAATGCAGTGGCATAACCATACCTCACTGCAATCTCACACTCAGGAGCTCAAGTGATCATGGCCTCAGTGTCCAGAGTAGCTACTACTACAGGCATGTGCTACCACACCTGGTTAATTTTTCAATGTTCTGTAGAGAGTGGGGTGTAGCTATGTTGCCCAGGCTGGTCTCCAACCCTTGGGTCTCAAGCAATACTCCTACCGTAGCCTCCCAAAGTGTTGGGATTACAAGCATGTGCCATTGTGCTCAGCCTCAAGGCAGTGTTAAATAATTGCAATATATGGGGCATCGTTGTCACCTCCTTAAAAAATAAAATAGAGACAAGGTCTCACTATGTTGCCTAGGCTGGTCTCGAACACCTGCCCTCAAGTGATCCTCCTGCCTCAGCTTACCACAGTGCTGGGATTACAGATGTGAGCCACCATGCTTGGCTCTATTTTTCTTTTTATCATTTCCTTTTTATAGGAATGCTTCAGTTGATTATTGTAAGTAGGATATTGTAGGGGGTTGAATTTTATCCCCCTAAAAATATATTCAAGGTCTAACCCCCCTCCTCATACCTGTGAATGCAACCTTCTTCAGGAATAGGGCTTTTGTAGCTTTAATAAGTTAAAATGAGGTTATACTTGATAAGAATGAACGATGATCGTTGTCCTTGTACGGAGAGGGAGATTTGGAAATGAATACAGTTCAGGGAAGACGGGCAGGTGAAGACAGAAGCAGAAAGTGAACTGATGAAAACCACAAGCCAAGAAATTCTAAGGATTGCTGGCGAACACAGGAATTTAGGAAGAGGCAAGAAAAAATTCCTTCCCAGAGACTTCTGAGGGAGTACAGCCTTGCCAACAGCTTATTTCAGACTTCTAGATTTAGAGCTAGGAGAGAGTGAATGTCTATTGTTTCAATCTTCCAGTTTATGGTAGTTTGTTCCTGGGAAACTAATACATATATTGTTCATGTTTGAAAATAGATATTTAAGAACATTTCTACTTCTCTTTGACTAGGATATTTTGTAA
The DNA here is from genome assembly GCF_009761245.1 of Sapajus apella. Lineage (NCBI taxonomy): Eukaryota > Metazoa > Chordata > Mammalia > Primates > Cebidae > Sapajus > Sapajus apella. Next base: position 5,262,710 of record NW_022436956.1, read on the forward strand.
AATTAATAGGGAATGAGCACTCTTTAATGAGTTATTAGCATCTTGCTTGCTAAAATGTATGCATTTTTTTAAAAAGTATGTATTTTAGTTTTAAAATTGTCCATATATATATATATGCACATAAATTTCTTTTTTTTTTTTTTTTTTGAGACGGAGTTTCGCTCTTGTTACCCAGGCTGGAGTGCAATGGCCCGATCTCGGCTCACCGCAACCTCCATCTCCTGGGTTCAGGCAATTCTCCTGCCTCAGCCTCCTGAGTAGCTGGGATTACAGGCACGTCCCACCATGCCCAGCTAATGTTTTGTATTTTTAGTAGAGACGGGGTTTCACCATGTTGACCAGGATGGTCTTGATCTCTTGACCTCGTGATCCACCCGCCTCGGCCTCCCAAACTGCTGGGATTACAGGCTTGAGCCACCGCGCCCGGCCACACATAAATTTCATATTTCATATAAATCCATAAATGCAATCATGTCATATATCTTGGATTTTATGTTTTTCTTTTCTTTTTTTTTTTGAGACGGAGTTTCCCTTTTGTTGCCCAGGCTGGAGTGCAGTGGTGAAATCTCGGCTCACTGCAACCTCCGCCTCCTGGGTCCAAGCCATTCTCCTGCCTCAACCTCCCGAGTAGTTGGAACTACAGGCACACACCACCATGCCCAGCTAATTTTTGTATTTTTAGTAGAGACAGGGTTTCATGATGTTGACCGGGATGGTCTTGATCTCTTGACCTCGTGATCTGCTCACCTCACCCTCCCAAAGTGCTGGGATTACAGGCGTGAGCCACTGCACCTGGCCTGTTTTTCATTTTTTTGTGTTTTTCTTTTCCTTCTTATTTTGCTTTGGACTCTCCTCTTCTCCTGCCCCTCTGCCTACTTCACCCTAACCCACATACTCAAGTAACTGTATATTCACAGATGTTCATATATTTGCATACACACACACACACACACACACACACACACACACACACACAGAGACAGAGAGAGAGAGAGAGAGAGCATTTTTTCATTATTTATTTTACAGAAATGAAATATCACACATGTGATGGTGAATTCTATGTGTCAAGTTGGTTATTCCATCAGTTACTAATCTAGGTGCTGCTGTGATTAAAGTCCATTATAAATGACTTTTAGTCAAGGAGAATATCTTAGATAATCTGGGTAGGCTTCACCCAATCTGTTGAAAGGCCTTAGGAGCAGAACTGAGATTTCTGGAAAGAAATTCCACCTGTGGGTAGCAGCCTCAGCCCATGCCAGAGAGTGTCAGCTGCCCTTCCTTATGGCCTGGTCTATGCATTCAGACTTGCCTAGCTAGACCTGACGATTAATCGATCAATTGTGTAATTGAATTTTCTTCAACAAATCCTTTGTGATGTCTCCTGCTGTTTCTGTCTTCCTACTTGAGCCCTGACTGATAGAACAGACTTTTTCTCATTTTGCCTTTTTCATTCAGCAATGTATCTTGGAAATTATTCCAGGTCCACTGACATAGCTATTGTTCATCCACTTTAATTGCTGTATACTATTTTATGGTGTAGATGTGCCATTATTTTTTCACTGTCTTCAGTTTCATGCCATGCTGGAAAATGCTGAATTAAATGCCTTATATTGGTTCTTTTATTTGCTCAAGATAGAATCCCAGAATGGAAACTTTTGAGTTAAATGATTATACAAATATCTCCTATAATATATATATTTCATCCCTTGGTATCCTTGAGGATGGGTTCCAGGACACCTGTGGGTACCAAAACCCACAGATGCTCAAGTCCCGTATATAAAATGGCATAGTATTTGCATATAACCTACACATATCCTGCCATATACATTAAAGCCACCTAGATTACATATTACAATGCCACATAAAACTGATGGTCAATTTTATGTGTCAACTGATTATTCCATTGACTACTAATCTAGGTGTTCCTGTGATTAAAATACATAATCAATGACTTTTAGTAAAGGAGGATATCTTAGATAATCTGGGCAGGCCTCATCCAGTCAGTTGAAAGGCCCAAAGGGCAGAACTGAGATTTCTGGGAAGAAGTTCCAACTGTGGAGAGTAGCCTCAGCCCATCAGCCTCAACAGCAATACAATGTAAATGCTATGTAAATGGTTGTTATACTGCTTTGATTCTATTTTTTTTTTTTTTTTTTGAGACCGAGTCTCACTCTGTCATCCAGACTGAAGTGGAACAATCTCGGCTCATTGCACCCTCCGCCTCCAGGGTTCAAGCGATTCTCCTGCCTCAGCCTCCGGAGCAGCTTGGATTACAGGTGTGCACCACCACATCCGGCTAATTTTTGTATTTTTAGTAGAGATGGGGTTTCACCATGTTGGCCAGGCTGGTCTTGATTTCCTGACCTCAAGTGATCTGCCAGCCTCACCCTCCCAAAGGGCTGGGATTACAGGCATGAGCCACCATGCCCCGCCTTGATTCTTAGTTGCATTATTTTTTATTGTAGTATTATTATTTTTAATTGCTTTTTTACAAATCTTTTCAAATCTATGCTTGGTTAAATCCATGGATGGGGAACCTACAGATGCAGAGGGTCCACTGTATACCTTTATACATAGTTAACTTTAACTGATGTTACTACCTTCCTTCCTAAAGAGCTGGAACAATTCATAACACCACTAATATTATATGAAAATACAAAATCATAGGTGCTACAGTTCTTTTTAACTTTTTTCTGTATGATAAATGTAAACTGATATCTGTAATAATAATTAATTTCCATGTTCCTGATATGTAAAATTTGAACATTTTTAATACGACATTTGTATTTGTTTTCCCCAAATTTTTATTTATATTCTGTGTCTATTTTATCATTGGGTTGTTTGCCTCTCTTTCTTTTTTTTTTTTTTTTTGATATAGAGTCTCCCTCTGTCACCAGGCTGGAGTGCAGTGGCGTGATCGCTGCTCACTGCAACCTCCGTCTCCCGGGTTCAAGCGATTCTCCTCCCTCAGCCTTCCCCAGTAGCTTGGACTACAGGCGCGCGCCACCACGTCCAGCTTATTTTTGTGTTTTTAGTAGAGACAGGGTTTCACCATGTTTCTCCTGACTTTGTGATCTTCCTGCCTCAGCCTCCCAAAGTGCTGGAACTATAGGCGTGAGTCACCACACCCGGCCTGTTTGCCTCTTCTTATAAATTTGTAAGAAATTCCTCTCAGCCGGGCGCGGTGGCTCAAGCCTGTAATCCCAGCACTTTGGGAGGCCGAGGCGGGTGGATCACGAGGTCAAGAGATCGAGACCATCCTGGTCAACATGGTGAAACCCCGTCTCTACTAAAAATACAAAAAATTAGCTGGGCATGGTGGCGCGTGCCTGTAATCCCAGCTACTCAGGAGGCTGAAGCAGGAGAATTGCCTGAGCCCAGGAGGCGGAGGTTGCGGTGAGCCGAGATCGCGCCATTGCACTCCAGCCTGGGTAACAAGAGCGAAACTCCGTCTCCAAAAAACAAAAACAAAAAAAAACAAAAAAAAACAAAAAAAAAAGAAATTCCTCTCTAGGCTGGGCGTGGTGGCTCACGCCTGTAATCCAAGCACTTTGGAGGCCAAGGCGGGCGGATCACCTAAGGTTGGGAGTTCAAGACCAGCCTGACCAACATGATGAAACCCCTTCTTTAAAAAAAAAAAAAAAGAAAGAAAGAAATTCCTCTCTTTTCTCTAGCCTTGCTCGGCGGCTTCTGCCTATAATCCCAGTATTTTGGGAGGCCAAGACTGGTGTATTGCTTGAGCCCAGGAGATAGAGACCAGCCTGGGCAACATAGCAAAACCCTATCTCTACAAAAAATAGGCCTGGCTCAGTGGCTCATGCCTGCAATCTCAGCAATTGGTAGGCCATGGCAGGTGTATCACTTGAGCCCAGGAGTTCAAGACCAGCCTGGGCAATATGGTAAAACCCTACAAAATAAAAAATAGTAACAGCGTGCACCTGTAGTCCCAGTTACTTGGGAGGCTGAGGTGGGAGGTTTGCTTGAGCCTGGGAGGTCAAGACTACAATGAGCTGTGATTGTGCTACTACACTCTAGCCTGAATGGCAGAATGAGACCTTGTCTCAATTTTTAAAATAAACAAATAAAAAGAAATTACTCTGTGTTTTCTCTATAGCAAAAATTGTAATGTACTATTTATTGAATTTGTTTATGGCATGTATAGCTAACATACATCTGTTTAGATGTATGTAAATATGCTTATTGTCTTCATTATAGCTTTTTTTTTCCAGCTACAGCTTCTTGGTTTCAAAACTTGGGTAAAGAAGGTCACCCATGTCCCTAGAAAAGATGGTACAGGTGGTATTTTAGATTGTCCTGCAAGATATTTATTGCTTTCTTGTTGTGTTTGTCTTTAGTCTTTTTGTTTATGATATATTCACCTAAAAAAGTACCCCAAGAGGCTGTAATAAATCTTAGTCATATTATAAACAAAGGGAGAAGTAAATTCTTCTTTACAAATTCTTAGCCAATTTAAAAATGTTCTTGGGCCGGGCGCGGTGGCTCAAGCCTGTAATCCCAGCACTTTGGGAGGCCGAGGCGGGTGGATCACAAGGTCAAGAGATCGAGACCATCCTGGTCAACATGGTGAAACCCCGTCTCTACTAAAACTACAAAAATTAGCTGGGCATGGTGGTGCGTGCCTGTAATCCCAGCTACTCAGGAGGCTGAGGCAGGAGAATTGCCTGAACCCAGGAGGCGGAGGTTGCGGTGAGCCGAGATCGTGCCATTGCACTCCAGCCTGGGTAACAAGAGCGAAACTCCGTCTCATGTGCTATTAAAATTGCTTTGGAATTTCCAGAGAAAAAAATAAAAATGTTCTTGGCTTATTATAATTTTTGGAAATTCCAAAGCAATTTTAATAGCACATTGAGTTATAATTGACATGTAATTTCAAAATGTTTCCTTTGGAACTTTTGTAATCCCTCTCCCCCCAACCTCTCTTCACTCCCCAGGCAACCCCTGATCTGCTTCCTATCACTACAGATTAGTTTGCATTTTCTAGGATTTTTTACAAATGGAATCATGCAGTAAATACTCTTTTTTTTAAAATTTTTTTTTTAAAGATGGTGTTTCACCATGTTGGTCAGGCTAGCCTTGAACTCCTGACCTCAGGTGATCCGCTCGCCTTGGCCTCCAAAGTGCTTGGATTACAGGCATGAGCCACCATGCCCGACCAGCAGTAAATACTCTTTTAGGGAGTCTGGTTTGTTTTACTTAGGATAATTATTTTGAGATTGTGTTGTTGCACATATAACTAGATCATTTCTTTTTATTGCTGAATAGTATTAGATTTTATGGATATACCTCTTGTCTTGGTCCGTTTTCATGCTGCTAATAAAGAAATACCCAAGACTGGGCAATTTACAAAAAAAAAGAGGTTTAATTGGACTTAACAGTTCCATGCAGCTGGGGAAGCCTCTGGTCATGGTGGAAGGCAAGGAGGAGCAAGTCTGGTCTTACATGGGTGGCAGCAGGCGAAGAGAGAGAGAGCTTATGCAGGGAAACTCCCCCTTAGAATACCATCAGATCTCATGAGACCCACCCACCACTGCAAGAACAGCATGGGAAAGACCTGCCCCCATGATCCAGTTACCTACCACCGGGCGTCTCCCACAATACGTGGGAATTCAAGATGAGATTTGGGTTGGGACACAGCCAAACCATATCAACACTATACCCTTACCCATTCAAATGCTGATGACCATTCTAGGTTTTGGCTATTACCAAATATAAACATTCATATACAAGGTGGTTTTGTTTGTTTGTTTGTTTGTTTTGAGATAGGTTCTTGTTCAGTCATTAGGCTGGAGTGCGGTGGCACAATCATGACTCACTGCAGCCTCAACGTCCTGAGCTCAAGCAATTCTCCCAACTCAGCTTCCTGAGTAGCTGGGACTGCAGATGCATACCACTATGCCTGGCTAATTTTGTATTTCTTTGTAGATATGGGGTTTTACCATGTTGCCTAGGCTGGTCTTGAACCCCTGGGCTCAAGGAATCCACCTGCCTCAGCCTCCCAAATTGTTGGGATAACAGGCATGAGCCACCACGCCCAGCCTCATATACACATTTTTTTTTTTTTTTTGAGACGGAGTTTCACTCATGTTACCCAGGCTGGAGTGCAATGGCGCGATCTCGGCTCACCGCAACCTCCGCCTCCTGGGTTCAGACAATTCTCCTGCCTCAGCCTCCTGAGTAGCTGGGATTACAGGCACGCGCCACCATGCCCAGCTAATTTTTTGTATTTTTAGTAGAGACGGGGTTTCACCATGTTGACCAGGATGGTCTCGATCTCTTGACCTCGTGATCCACCCGCCTCGGCCTCCCAAAGTGCTGGGATTACAGGCTTGAGCCACCGCGCCCGGCCCATATACACATTTTTCTATGGACATATGCTTTCATTTTCTCTTTGGTAAATACCTAGGAGTAGAAAGATAGGCATGTGGCCGGGCGCGGTGGCTCATGCCTGTAATCCTAGCACTTTGGGAGGCCGAGGTGGGTGGATCACTTGAGGTCCGGAGTTCAAAACCAGCCTGGCCATCATGGTGAAACCCTATCTTTAAAAAATAATAATAATAATAATAAAATAAAATAAAAAAGAAAGATAGGCATATCAATACCAAGGCATATGATAGGTCTATGTTTAATGTTTTAAGAAACTGCCAAGCTTTTCCCAAATTGCTCATACCATTTATATTCCCACTAACAGTTATGACAGTTCCAGTTGCTCCACATTTGTGAATACCTGATGTAGTCAGTCTTTTTATTTTTGGACATTCTATTAATAATAGGTACACACCCATTAGGAGTACTGCATGTGGTTTTTTATTTGTTTGTTTATTTGTTTTGAGATGGAGTTTCGCTCTGTTGCCCAGGTTGGAGTGCAGTGGCACAATCTCAGCTCATTGCAACCTTTGCCTCCCAGGTACAAGCAATTCTCCTGCCTCAGCCCCTTCTGAGTGCTGGATTACAGGCATCTGCCACCATGCCCGGCTAATTTTGTATTTTTAGTAGAGTCAGGGTTTCACCATGTTGGCCAAGCTGATCTTGAACTCCTTACTTAGGTAATCCACCCTCCTCGGCCTCCCAAACTGCTGGATTACAGGTGTGAGCCACTGTGCCCAGCCTGCATGTGGCTTAAATTTGCATTTCTCTAGTGACTGATAATGTACAGCATCTTTTCATGTGATTATGCATCATGCATATATCTCCTTTGGTGAAGGGTCTGTTTGTTTGTGTTGCTTCCAGTGAGAAGCCTGTTGTGGTTCTTACTTTGGTCCTCCTATACATAGTTTGATTACTACTCTGCTGAAGATTTAAGGGGGCCTTCTGTACCTCTCCAGGGCTCTCTTTCTCTTTGTGTAGCTCTCTTCTGACACTGAGCCCTGCAAACGCCAGCCACCCTGGAAGCCCAGATGTGTCTCCTCAATTCAGAGAAATTGCCGAGCTCCTGCAGGGTTTTTCACCCTGCACTGCAGTCTGTCATTTTCTGCAGCAAGCTTACTAGAGTTTCTAGTGCTTACTGCAGAGAGTGAAGCATACTGCAGCTCTAGTTAGCTGGAGCAATTGTGGTGCATGTCTCCTCTTTTTGGTTTCTGTCCTTTGTTCCCTTATGTTCACTTTTTTAACACTGTAATTTTAAATACTTTGTCTATTTTTTTTTCTTAGTTGTTTTAGGTGAGAGAATAAATACAGTCCCATTTTTCCATCTTGGCTGGAAGCAGAAGTTCTTTACCAAAATGTTTCTGAATTTATATAAAAATAGTACAAAACAGTGTATATGTTTTCTCATGAATTAAAAACTTTTTTATCTTTCTGTAGTGGCTTGATTTATCTCCGGCAGTGTTTTCTGTCTTAAGATCTATTTTGTCTGACATTAATTCTGGTTTTCCTTCAGTTGGTGTTTGCCTGATGCCTTTTTCTATATTTTGACTTTCAGCCCTCGCTGTCTTTTTTTCTTTTTCTTTTTTAAAGTTTCAGTTTTTGTTTGTTTGTTTGTTTTTTGTTTTTGAGACAGAATCTCACTCTGTCACCCAGGCTGGAGTGCAATGGCATGGTCTCTGCTCACTGCAGGCTCAGTCTCCAGGGTTCAGGTGATTCTCCTGCCTTAGCCTCCCGTAGTTGGGACTACAGGTGCATGCCACCACACCTGGCTAATTTTTGTATTTTCAGTAGAGATGGGGTTTCACTATATTGGCCAGACTTGTCTTGAACTCCTGACCTCATGATTCGCCCACCTCAGCCTCCCAAAGTGCTGGGATTACAGGTGTGAGCTACACCGCGCCTGGCCTTTTGAAAGATTTTTCCCGGGCCGGGCGCGGTGGCTCAAGCCTGTAATCCCAGCACTT
>NW_022436956.1:5271157-5273777 GCF_009761245.1 Sapajus apella
CCCCGTCTCCACTAAAAATACAAAAAAAAATTAGCTGGGCATGGTGGGACGTGCCTGTAATCCCAGCTACTCAGGAGGCTGAGGCAGGAGAATTGCCTGAACCCAGGAGGCGGAGGTTGCGGTGAGCCGAGATCGCGCCATTGCACTCCAGCCTGGGTAACAAGAGCGAAACTCTGTCCCAAAAGAAAAAGAAAGTTTTTTTCCCCATGACATGCCCAGGAGGTCCTGAGAACATGTACCCCTGTGTCTTTATTTTTTAGGTGTTTTTTCAAAAACAGCCTGTAGGTGTGTGTATTTGTATATATATTATTTGTGACAATCTTTTTCTTTTTGTTGTATTGTTTAGTTGCTTTATATTTATTATGATCTGGAATTATTATTATTATTATTTTGAGACAAAGTCTCACTCTGTTGCTCAGGCTGGAGTGCAGGGGTGCCATTTTGGCTCACTGCAACCTCCGCCTCCTGGGTTCAAGTGATTCTCCTGCCTAAGCCTCCCAAGTAGCTGGGATTACAGGGTGTGTGCCACCATGCCTGACTATTTTGTATTTTTGATAGAGATTGGGTTTCACAATGTTGGCCAGGCTGGTCTTAAACTCCTGACCTAAAGAGATCCACCCACCTCAGCCTCCCAAAATGCTGGGATTATAGGTGTGAGCCACCACACCCGCCTCTTATTATTATTATTATTATTATTATTAGACAGGGTTTCACTTCTATCACCTGGGCTGGAGTGCAGTGGCGTGATCTTGGCTTATTGCAGTCTCTGCCTCCTGGGCTCAGGTGATTCTTCCACCTCAGCCTCCTGAGTAGCTGAGCCTACAGGCACGTGCCACCACGTCCAGCTAATTTTTGTATTTTTTGCAGAGATGAGGTTTCACCGTGTTGCTCAGGCTGGTCTTGGACTCCTGAGCTCAAGTGATCTGCTTGCCTTGGCCTCCCAAAAGTGCTGGGATTTCAGGCTTGAGCCACCATGCCTCTAATATATTTTTTAATATATTAGAGGTCTCTAATATATTTTTTAATTTAATTTTTTTTATATAAAAAATTGTTTTAGAGACAGGATCTCACTCTGTTGCTCAGGCTGGAGTACAGTGGCTATTTACAGGCATAATCACAGTGCACCGTGGCCTTGAACTTCCGGGTTCCAATGATCCTTCTGCCTCAGATTCCTGAGAAGCTGAGACTACAAGTGTGGGCCACCACACCTGGATAGTTCTACAATTACATGCTGATCCTTCGCTCTACGTTTTTTTCTCGTCCCTGTCTTGCCTTTTTTGGATTCTTTTTAATTTTTCTCTTCAATTCGATTTTTACTGTGCTGTATTAGAAATTATGCCTCTGTTTATTTGCTTCCTAGTCTCTCAATTAAACATGTATTACTAATAAAATAGACAATGAAATATTTACCCTTCTCTCAAATACTTCAAGACTTTTAGGATACTCTACCTCTGATCATCCCCCTCTATGAGTGTGTGCTATTCTGTCTAGTACCTTAGCTCTATCTTGTCATTTAATCAATGCTACAGATAGACATTATTGTTTTATAAATTCAGTATTGGTTTAGAATTACCTACATATTTTCTAATGTTCTGCCGTACAATTCCTTTATATATATATATATATGTATATATATGTGTAAATATATATATGTATATATATATTTTAGATGGAGTCTCATTCTGTCACCCAGGCTGGAATGCAGTGGCGCCATCTGTCTCCTGCAACCTCCACCTCCTGGGTTGAAGTGATTCTTTGCCACAACCTCCCAAGCTGCTGGGACTACAGGTGTGCACCACCACACCTGGCTAATTTTTTTGTATTTTTAGCAGAGATGAGGTTTCGCCATGTTGGCCCAGCTGGTCTTAAACTCCTGGCCTCAAGTGATCCTCCTGCCTTCACCTCCCAAAGTATTGGAATTACTGGCATGAGCCATTGCACTCAGCCTAAAATAATAATCTTTTAAAAAATTTAGGCCGGGCGCGGTGGCTCACACCTGTAATCCCAGCACTTTAGGAGGCTGAGGTGGGTGGATCACCTGAAGTCAGGAGTTTGGGACCAGCTTGACCAACACAGTGAAGAGCTGTCTCTACAAAAAATACAAAAATTAGCTGGGCGTGGTGGTATGTGCCTGTAATCCCAGCTACTTGGGAGGCTGAGGCAGGAGGATCACTTGAGCCCAGGAGGCAGAGGTTGCAGCGAGTCAAGATCTCGCCACTCCAGGCTGAGAGACACAGTGAGACTCCATATCAAAAAGAAAATTGTGTTAATTTTGGTAAAACATACATAGAATTTACTATTTTAACCATTTTGAAAGGTCTCACTCAGTGGCATTAGTATATTTACATTGTGTAGCCATCACCACCACCGATCCTCAGAACTTGTCTTAAAAAGCTGAAATCACAATTCCTCCTTGCATTCTAAATCTTCTACCTGCGACTGTATTTGTTCTGCCTCATTTAGTACTAACTCTAGTGTAAAATATTTTGGTAGTCAATTCTTTTAACTTTCATTTGTCTAAAAATGTTTGTATTTCACCCTTGGTCGAGAGAAGCAAGTTTCTCTGATGGATCTTTCCTCGGGGCCAGTTTACTTTTTTTTTTTTTTTTTTTTTTTTTTG